>NC_067472.1:150999580-151184580 GCF_947179515.1 Apodemus sylvaticus | reverse complement strand
GGAAGTATTTTCATTCTTTTACCTATAGTCATTAGTTAGCATAGCACCATTTGTTGAAGATAAATGTTTTGTATTGTTTTCTTTGTTGAAAATTAAATGTTCATAATCATGGAGGATTATTTTTAGATTTTTATTCTATTCAATTGATCAATATGTCTTTTTCTGTACCAATACTATGTCATTTTTATCATTATTGCTCCATAGTACAGCCTGAGATCATGGATGGTGATTCCACTCAAAATTATCTTAAGTAAATGCTTAAATGCCACTTACATTTTAGTATTTTATTTTTTAGATACATTTATTAATTTTTATCATATTCCTATGATATCAAATGTCCTGTTCAAAAGTTCTGTTTTATGTCAATGAGGTCAAATTTATTCCCTATTTACTCCCCTGTAAAGTTGAAGGCATCAGGCCTTCATTATAGACCATGATTTATTTGCAATGTTTTGGAGGACAGTCAATGAAGTCCTAATTTCACTCTTCAATCTGTAACTATGCAAATTAATCAGGAACATTTAGAGAAAGTTTTTTTAAATCGTGTCCTACAAACAGAAGACTGTATCAGTGTGGATTATTATGTAAGTTTTCATTTTTATTCAGTAGATCAATGTACTATGTTTCATGCCATATTGTGTAGGTTTTTTCTCTTTAGCTGTGTAGCACAATGTGAAATCTGGAATCCTGATAATTCCTTCTGTTCTAGTATGCAGGGTTTTTTGGTTTTTTTTTTTTTTTTTTTTTTTGTATTTGTTGATATGGTTGTTGTTTTTCCTTTTCTGTATGTTTAGATAATTTTGTTTTGTTTTGATTGGACTAAGTGAAAATCTCTGTTCCCATATGAAATTAAAATAACATTTTTAATTGTATAAGAATAAATTTGTTGGAAGATAATATTTTCTTCAGTTAACTTTTCCAGTTTCTTGAAGTCAGTGAAGCCTTTTACATTTTGGTTGTGTGTGTGTGTGTATGTGTGTGTGTGTGTTTGTGTGTTTTCTGCGTGCATGTGCATGATTTATTTGTGACTGATATTGTTTCCATGGTGTCTTTTGTTTTCTAAATGTCAATAACATATCTTTGGTGAAAGTGAAAGAAAACAGACTGAAAATGACACAGTGGTTTCAGTTATTAAACATTGTTAAATGAGCAAACTGTAGAGATGCATCTTTTAAAGCATGCTTTTAGGGACTCGTAGGCAGACAGAAATACAAAAAAAAATATTTGAGAAATTTTAGTTGTTCTCTATAACAGCATAATCATGTGTACAAATCATACTTTTTATCTGTGAATTTTCAGCATAGGGCAGAATGGAATGCAAATGTAAAAGATAATTCAAATGATTGGAGTCTTCTAATATCAATGCAAAATGAGCTTTATATGTGGTATTGTAGCTTGTGAGGCAATCTTATTAGGAAAGGTAGAGAATGCTGTGTTCTTGTTTTAGTGTATCAAATTTATTCTTAAACAAAACATAACACAACCATATCTTTCATTGGCAGAAATCTGTATAATTAATGTAATTCTGTAGATTAATTGAGACAAAACTTGGTAAGTGTCTGTTTGAACAACAGAGTTGCAAATCTGTTGATGCTCAATTCTTCTTTGAATCAAGAAAGGGGTACTGTCCTGAGCACACATGTAGCTAGTCAAAAGAATAGAATGGCATTAAATGTCATATTTTGTGGTCTTCTGACATCTTTGACAACTCTATATCAATGCAAAGTATACCTGAACTATGAAACCTTAACTATACTTAGTCATTGCTATTAGAATAAATTAAAAACATTTTTATGGAATTTAAATCATGATCTCATACAATCATGAGTGTACTATGATTTCTTAAATAGTCCTTTGTTTTATGTGAAAGCTATTGAATTTTGTTTGTTAAATTTTTATCCTGTCAACTTTGCTGGGTTTACCAGTAGCAACAAGTTTGTGGTTGAAAATTAAGGATAATTTATATAAAGAAACACATCTTATCCAAATGAAGTTATTTTAACATCTGACTTTTCAATCTGTGTCACATTTTTCTACTTTATTATTTTTCTTGCATAAGACTCCTATTAAGTAGAAGGATAGAGTTCACATTTTTGTTTTGATCCAAAAAGTTATCATTAATATTTATTACTATTATATAATTCTGTCTCTTACATTGTTATATGTTATCTTTTATATGTCAAGTAATTTTCTCTGTATAATTATGAGTGGCCTTAACTATTAACTTAAACCTTAACTATTCTTAGTCATTTCTATTACTATCTAGTAAAAAACGAATAAACAAAAAAAATTAAAAAAAGAAATATCTATTTTTGTGAGAATGAACCTTTACAATAGCATCAAATGATTTTATGCTAGGATCTATAACTTGCCTCATCCTGTATTTTAACTATGTTTTTATTACCAAAGCCTCAAATGCAATAAAGAAAACATTTGCTTTGTCCTCTAAACAGTATCAGGACTACTGCAACATTAGTACAATTTGCCTTATCATTAATGTAGCCTGCTATGTCCAGTAAGATGCAAAAAATTATTGGCTATTGCTAATGTTTTGAACAAAATTTACTTGTAGTATTAACGATAGCTAAAAGAAACAATTTTCTGGTTTGTTCAAGCTTGTTTCATATGTCAGGGAAATGAAATATATGATACCTTCAACAATGTAGTCTTATAATCATATTTTAAGGGAAATGGAAATGATTGCAGTAGCCTATTGTTTTTCGATAATTATTGTTTCTATGATCAATAAATCCTACAAAAATACTCTTTGTATTTCAATAAAATTCATATTTAATAACACATATAGTCTTGATCTTCACTTTCTGATTCATTGCATCAGGTATGAGTCTTTATCCACAGAAAGGATCCATAACTATCTGTGAAATCTTATTTCTTAAAAGTCTAACATTTGGATTATGGATTTGTTACTAGTATTATTAAACACATGAGTATTTTTTTGTTTAAAAGTGTTTCTTTCATCTTAAAATTCTCAACTCACGAACCATCACTGAATAAAGAGAAGATGTTAACTCAAGGCAGAAAATGGAGACAGAGATTTAAGCAGAAGCCAAGCTGTTTCTTACCAGTGTATTCTCTGTGGTTTGCTCAGAATGATTCCTTATACATACCTGGATTACCTGAACAGGTGTGGTACCACATAATGTGGGGTATGTCCTCACCCATCAATCATCAATCAAGAAAATGACACCAAAGATGTATATACAGGCAAACTAATAGACACAGATCAACTG
Source organism: Apodemus sylvaticus (assembly GCF_947179515.1). NCBI lineage: Eukaryota > Metazoa > Chordata > Mammalia > Rodentia > Muridae > Apodemus > Apodemus sylvaticus. Next base: position 151,181,329 of record NC_067472.1, on the reverse strand, counting down.
ATATTCGCTATTACCAGGTAACACAGCTTGAGATAAGGTAACAAAAAATCACCATAAAATATGTATATATAATGTATATAACATATATTATATATTACAAAATATATCTACATAAGTTATATACACTTTTGATCAGTGATTCAAAATCAAAGACCTGTTCCAAGCCCGTGCATGTGTCATTCTCTGTAGGAGTTCATATGTGCATCAGCTCCATTATGGCTGAAAGGTATTGTTGCCTTGAGGGCATTTCACTAGGGAAACAGGCCTTAGTTTCATATTACAATATCCTCTACAATTTTTATTGGTATATATCAAAAGTAGATAATGGTACCATCTTCCTAGTTACTATGCATTGAGAACAATGTCAGAAATAAGTTCTGTCTCACTGAACAGTCCATTCCATTCAGATATTGCCTGCTTATTTCCTCAACAGGGCCACCTTTACACCAGTGTACCATGTAGTCAGCTGTAGTCATGTCTATGGTACATCAAATAGTATAGAGCTGGGTTGCTGTTTAAATTTTTCCTGAGGAACAATGCAGTTTATTTTAAGTACCACCACCATTATTCAGTAGGTGAAGGCTTGATTAGGAACCTGCTTATCTCCTCTATGTTTAATAGAAATGTAAGCTTATACTGTAATAGAACCATCATTAATTTCTGTGGAGCAATCAACAATGTAGGCAATATTCTGAGTTGTGTGGGGCACTCTTAGTAACTCAAGATAAGCTTTTTCTGTTTCATTTACCTATGAATTCTATTATGTTTTGAACAGCTGAGTAATACTCCATTGTATAATGTATGACATTTTCGTTAACCATTCCCCCAATTATGGACAGCTAGACTGTCTCTTTTTGTCATTAATATTAATATACTTGCAATGAATTTGAATGAGTATGTGTATCTTTAGTAAGATATGGACTCCTTTTTTGGATATATGCCCAAAAATGATAAACCTAAATCCTGATGAACAATATTCCCAGGTTCCCCGGCAAAAGCACACTGACTTCTAAAAGGCCTGATCTACTATGTATTTCAACCAGCAGTGGATAAGCATTCTTATTACTCATCACCCACCCTAGCATGTATGGTCATTTGATTTATTGATCTTGCCCATATTAATTACTTGATTAAATCTCAATGTGCTTTGAATATTCATATTGCTGAATGATGAGAATGTTGAACTTTTCTAATAGAGATACCAGCACCTGAATAATGATCAATTATGGGTCATTAGAGGAAGGGATTTATATTTGAATGAATAAAAGGATAAGTAGGGGAAAGTCATTTAAATTAGAAGTACAGATGACATTAATATCCAGAGAGAAATCATAGCAAGTAAGACAAGGAACACCTTTGAGATATCCTTCAGACAAGGATGTTATTCAATTTTGTTTTTTATGTGAATACAAATTTGTTCTTTATCTTCATAAGAGAGGCCAGCAAGCTGATAAAGAAAATGTAGTTAGTGAATTTAAGAAACGATAATTCATAAGTCCAGGATGACAAACTATGAAGTTCTAAGCATCATGGGCGAATATTTTAATAGGGAATATAAAAAAAAGTGATGGGAAAATCAAAGAGCTTGCAGCAAATAAATTGCCATTAAAATATATTCTCATGGAAGAAACTCTCATTAGTCCCCCTAGATTTCAGCCACAGAATTCATTCTTGCTCTTAGAACACAAGCTATTAGATATTTGAAGGAATCATTACCTCTGTGCTCACACTGCCATATAGCTTTTGTCTAAATATGTAGATTAATGGAAAACCTACAAAACCTTCTTAGTAGAATGCAGATTGGCAAAGACAATGAAAGGACTGTGTTATTCTCATAGAATTTATACAATCATGTCAGAACCAAATCCTATCCATGATCGCTATAGGAGACATCTAAGTTATGTTCTACATTAGAGATTCAGGAAGAATGATGCAGGGTCCATTTAGATGGAACATCTCATTATACAAAAATGTACACAGTAAATATCAGTGACAATCCTGTAGTCCTGACTGTCATGAAAAAGGATGATGGTACATATTTGCCATGAGCTTATACAACATGGAGATTTAAAAGAGAGAGAGATTTATTAGACCATTGTGTATATTTTAACTCCATCCTGTATAGGTGCATTTTCTTCTACGTACTTACCATTTTAATTACAATTCATTTAACAAAGAAAGCTTTAATGCTGAAAGTGTGGAAGATGGATGCTAGTTAAAACACACCTCCACCTGGAGAGTTGCCACATATATTACCTCAATGGAGGGGGCAGTTCTTATGGCAAGTGTAATTGCAAATACCTCCTACAGTGATCGTCATTGCCACTTCTGGATAGACCCGGGAAACATGCTAGTTTACATTAGGGCCGAGCAACTAACTAGCTCTGTATAAGAAGTTGTGTCAGCAGGTGGATCTTGTTAGCTTCTGAATGCCAGTATTGCACAGAAGTCAGCATGAAGACAGGCTCACATTACCCTAGGTTTCTTTTTCCTCCTTTAGTCTTCCACTCACTTCTCTTAGGATAATTGCTTATCAAAATTGTCAACATGTTGCAAAGCACAAAAATTTTTTTTAAGATATCACATTTTGTGAGACATCAATGGCTAAACTGCAAGGAAGAAACTTACAAAGTCCACCTTAGCAAACATCCTATGGAAACTCCCCACCTCCCTTACCAAGGGCCTGTCAGGCTATAGTAGCAGTCAAGGTTCAAATAGATAACCAAAGGCATACAATAGAGGATAGATAACTTAAGACATTCTGATCATCATGTGGTTCTGTCCTCAGGTTTCATTCCTGCAGTGTACACCAGATATTCAATTTTTAACTTGCTGATCCATATGGAAACTCCCAAAGTTTGCTGTAGCCACATTAAAAATACTGAACCCCTAGAATGGGGTCTCTTATTCTGACATGCTCTGACAGAAACTGTGAGGAGACCTTAATCTAGAGCTCATAATAAAGATCACTATGTATACACAGGAATTGGATCCAGTATGGTCTTTTGGGATCCATGCAACATGGGCATAACTTTGTAACCCACCATTTAAAAAGATCTATACACCTAGTTTGTTGATAATGATCTCTGCTTTGTAACTTTCTATCAACAGCTGATAAGACAAGTGCTTCCTAGAATAAACATAATTCTTTTCCTAAATTGTGTTTTCCCTCTCATGTAAGCTCACAAGAAGTATGGCCTTGATCCAAAAATTTTAACTGTTTTTCATCAGTATTAGTCATATTCAATTTCTATTGTCTTCCTTTTAAGATTTTCTATCATTATTTCTTCTTTATTTTGTCATTCATTACTTATCCACTGTACCTCAAACCTTTAAATACAAAACAAAACAAAAAAGACATGGTTTCCCAAGGATGTGTGAGGAGAACATCTGACATTAGAATAGAAATTTACACTTAAGGCTAAGACCAAAACCTTTCATGGTTGGTGGGGAAAGAAACCACTAACGATTTAGTTGCTTCTGGATGAAGTAATTGAAACGTTTCCCGGTGATGGAGGGTACATTATTGATAAACAAATATTTTTAAAATCTCATTTTTAGAATTTTCTGATTTAGAACGCAGCCAATTTACAAAAGAAGCTTTCTGCACAATACTGACTGTAATAAACCCATTGTAAGGCTGAGAATGTACTTTTTAGAATCCTCAACAATAACTAAGATAAGTGTCCTCCTCTTTTCACTAGACCCACTACTGGAAGTAAATCATAAAAGCGCTGGGTGGTGCAGTACCTAGCCTCTGCAGAGTAAAGATAAAATGAAGCTAAAAGAAGCAATGTTCCTTTTGGTTTTTACCTTCCTAGGGTAACAAGTACAAAAGTGACAAACACCTTCTTTAGCATTACTGTGGTTTCAGAAAACTGATTTGCTTTTCCTGTTTTCACTATCAGAATTTCTTCATTTGAAATATGATTTTGGATTTATTACGGATAGTACAAGTCTGTCTTTGTTACTATTTTTTTTTCAGATATAGACTTACAAATGCTCCAAAAAGAAAGTTTTCCTTATATAAATAATAAAAGCTAAGTTCTATTTCGTGAATTAGAGAACCCACTGGTCATTTTGCATTTATTTATTTATTTATTTATTTATTTATTTATTTATATTTTCTTTATATTCTTTATTTACATTTCAAATGATTTCCCCTTTCCCCAATCCCATAAGCCCCATAAGATCTCTCCCTCTGCCTGTTCCCCAATCAACCCCCTCCCACTTCTATGTTCTGGTAATCCTCTACATTGTAGTATCAAGCATTTCCAGGAGAAGGACCCTCTCCTTCCTTCTTGTTTTTAATTGCTGAGTAGTATTCCATTATGTAAATATACCACATATTCTGTATACATTCCTCCATTGGACAACATCTGTGTTCTCTCCAGCTTCTGGCTATTATAAATAAGGCTGCTAAAAGCATAGTGGAGCTTGTGTCCTTATTTCATGCCAGGGAATACTCTGGGTGTATGTCCAGTAATAATATAACAGAGTCCTCTGAAAGTGTAATAACCAGGTTTCTGAGGAACAGCCAGCCTGATTTCCAGAGTAGTCGTACCAGTTTGTAATCCCAGCAGCAGTGAAGGAGTGTTCCTCTTTCTCGATATCCTTGCCAACATCTACGGTCTCCTGAGTTTTAATTTTAGCCATTCTGACTGGTGTGAGGTGAATTCTCAGGGTTGTTTTGATTTAAATGTCCCCAATGACTAATGGTGATGAACATGTCTTAAGGTGCTTCTCAGCCATTTGAAATTCTTCAGGTGAAGATTCTTTGTTTAGCTCTATACCACAATTATAATAGTGTTATTTGTCTCTCTAAGATCTAACTTCTTGAGTACTTTGTAGATCTTGGATATTAAACTTCTTTCAGAGGTAGGGTTGGTGAAGATCTTTTCCAAATTTCTTGGTTGCCATTTTGTCTGATTGACAATGTCCTTTGCCTTACAGAAATTTTGTAATTTTATTAGGTCCATTTGTCAATATTGGATCTTAGAGCATACGCTATTGGTGTTCTGTTCAGGAACTTTTCCTCTGTGCCCATATGCTCAAGATTCTTCCCCAGTTTTTTCTCTATTAGTTTCTATGCATCTAGTTTTATGTGGGGGTCCTTGATCCACTTGGAGTTGAGCTTAGTACAAGGATATAAGAATGGATCGGTTTGCATTCTTCTGCAGGCTGACCTCTAGGTGAAACAGCACCATTTGTTGAAAAGGCTATCTTTTTATCCTGGATGATTTTTGTTCCTTTGTAGAATATCAAGTGACTATAGGTATGTGGGTGCATAACAGGGTCTTCAATTCCATTCCATTGATCCACCTGACACTGTACCAATACCATGCAATTTTTAACACTATTTCTCTGAAGTACTGCTTGAGGTCCAGAATACTGATTCCCCCAGAAGTTCTTGTAGTGTTTAGAATAATTCTAGCTATCCTGTTTTGTTTTTTTTTAATTCCAGATGAATTTGAGAATTACTCTTTCTAACTCTATGAAGAACTGAATTGGGATTTTGATGGGGATTGCATTGAATTGTATATTGCTTTTAGCATAATGGCTATTTTTAATATATTAATCCTGCCAATCCACAAGCATGGAAAATTTTTCCATTTTCTGAGGTTTTCTTGGATTTCCTTCTTCAGCAACCTGAATTTCTAGTCATACAGATCTTTCACTTGTTTGGTTAGAGTCACACCAAGATTCTTTATACAGTTTGTGGCTGTTGTGAAGGGTGTCATTTCCCTAATTTCTTCATCAGTCTGTTCAACTTTTCAGTATAGGAAGGCTACGGATTTGCTTGAGTTGATTTTATGACCAGCCACTTTGCTGAAATTATCAGCAGTAGTTGGAGCTTATTGGGTCACTTAAATATACTATCATATCATCTGCAAATAGTTATAATTTGACTTCTTCCTTTCCAATTTGTATCCCTTTGGCCTCCTTTTGTTGTCTAATTGCTCTAGCTAGAATTTCAAGTACTATATTGAAAAGATATGGAGATGGGGGCAACCTTGTCTAGTCCCGGATTTTAGTGCTATTGCTTCAAGATTTTCTCCATTTAGTTTGATGTTGGCTACCTGTTTGCTGTATATGGCTTTTACCATGTTTAGGTGGGGACCTTGAATTCCTGTTCTTTCCAAGACGTTTAGCATGAAAGAATGCCACACTTTGTCAAATGCTTTTCCATCATCTAGTGAAATGACCATGTGTTTTTTTATCTTTAGATTGTTTATGTAGTGGATTGCATTGATGGATTTCTGTATATTTAAGCATCCCTGCATCCCTGGTATGAAGCCTACTTGATCAAGGTGAATGATCGCTTTCATGTGTTCTTGGATTCGGTTGGCAAGAATTTTATTGAGTGTTTTTTTATCGATATTCATAAGGGGAATTGGTCTGAAGTTCTCTGCTGTATCTTTGTGTGGTTTTGATATCAGGATAATTGTGGCTTCATAGAACGCATTGGGTACTGTTCCTTCTTTTTCTATCTTGTTGAATAGTTTGAAGAGTATTAGTGTTAGGTCTTCTTTGAAGGTCTGAAAGAAATCTGCACTAAAACTATCTGGTCTTGTGCTTTTATTGGTTGGAAGACTTTCAATGAACACTTCTATTTCTTTAGTGATTATAGGACTGTTTAGATGATCTATTTGATCCTCATTTAATTTTGGTATTTGATATCTGTCTAGGACATTGTCCATTTCCTCAATATTTTCGAGTTGTGTTGCTTATAGGCTTTTGTAGTAGGATCTGATGATTTTATGAATTTCCTCAGTTTTTGTTGTTATATCTCCCTTTTCATTTTTAATTTTGTTAATTTGGATATTGTCTTTATGCCCTCTGGTTACAGTTAAGCTTTAATTCGGGGATTACAGGAACCACTGCTCGCTTTTCATATTTTAAAAAAGAAACTATTTCATTGAATTTTCAAAAGATACATAGGCTGATTTTTTGTCTTAACATAAATTTATTTTTTTATTTGATATATTTTTATTTACATTTCAAATGATCTCCACTTTTCATGTCCCCCACTCCCCAAATGTCACATAACCCCCCTTCCCTCTTCCTGTTCTCCCATCTACCCCTTTCCACTTCCCTGTTCTGGTTTTTCCCTATACTGCTTCACTGAGTCTTTCCAGAACCAGGGGCCACTCCTCATTTCTTCTTGTACCTCATGTGATGTGTGGATTATGTTTTGGGTATTACAATTTTCTAGGCTAATATACACTTATTAGTGAGTGCATATCATGATTGATCTTTTGAGACTGTGTTACCTCACTTAGTATGATGTTCTCCAACTCCATTTGTCTAAGAATTTCATAAATTCATTGTTTCTAATGTCTGAATAGTACTCCATTGTGTATATATACCACATTTTTTTTGCATCCATTGTTCTGTTGAGGGCTACCTGGGTTCTTTTCAGCTTCTGGCTATTATAAATAGGGTTGCTATGAACATAGTGGAGCACGTATCCTTATTACATGCTGGGGAATCCTCTGGCTATATGCCCAGGAGTGGTATAGCAGGATCCTCCGGAAGTGACGTGCCCAGTTTTCTGAGGAACTGCCACACTGATTTCCAGAGTGATTGTACCGGTTTGCAACCCCACCAGCAGTGGAGGAGTATTCCTCTTTGAGAAGATACATAGGCTGCTCTTTTTGCCTTAACATAAATTTAAACATGATTCTTTAAACGGAATGTGGATGTGTAATTCAGGACATGCTTTGAATTCTGCATTTCTTTAATACATCTGCCAAAAAATGCATCTAAAAAATGAAGTGAGATACAAATTTTATAGGATATATTTGCTTCAGGGCCACAAACCTTGTCGTCAAATATTATTCCAATTACAGGGTATGAGTATAACTGTCAGTTACTTTAAGCAAGTTTTTCTTGTAATATTTATTTCTCCTTTTAAACTGTCAGATAATAGTTTGTAATGATATCAAGAGAATCTTCAAAATAGTCTTGTGGAGACATTTTGCTTATATATGAATACAACGTAGCACCTTGACAATTCAATTACAGCCAAAAAGCAAATACAGGTCCGTAAATGGATAATAATTAAGTTCTGAGGAAAACTGTTTCAAGAAGGATCAGTGATAAGGCATCATTTTGAAAAGATGAGGCATGAGAAATAAACTCAGATATGGAGACAGGTGGATTTCTGATCATAGAAAAGGAAAAAAATAGTTCTCATTAAACTGTAAATTTAACTGAATATGTACATATATGCTAAATAAAGTATTTTACATCCTGGATAAAATTATTTGAGAAAGAAAAACATGACATTTTAGGATATCTATAAGTGTTTTCTTCTTTTTGCTGTTTGTATTTCTGTTGTGACTGTTTCCCATTATATTTTCAGGGTTCTGTATTTAGAACTTTGTATCTATTTCTTAAATGTTCTACTTCTGTTTATCAGTATGTCATTCTTTCAGCTTTACTTAATTTCCTTCTAGGCCCAACAATTATAGGGCATAGTTGTACAAACATTTGTTACCTGAAAAATAAAGTATTTTATCTAAGTACAAATAATACAAATATCTGGGAACTATCACACTATCCTCTATTTGTGGACAAAACTATTTTATCCTCAATATACTCTGAAGGTGATAGCAGTTTGAGGACAGGGGGAGAGAAGGGGCTTACGGGACTTTCGGGGAATTGAGGGCTAGAAAAGGGGAAATCAGTTTAAATGTAAATAAAAATATATCGAATAAAAAAAAAATATTTGCCTTACATTTTAAGGAGGCCAAGATTTAATATTAATAGTTAATCTTGTCATTAGTAAAAACCTCTGTTTTCTACTGAACTTACTAATGACTGGAAAATCCAAGTGGCACTTATAATGGAGGCATCAATAATCTAGCTTGTCACTGTGTGGCAGGGCTGTATTTCCTGAAGACATACCAGAAGTGGCTACTGGTGTAAGTACAGCTCAGCTGCTGCAAGATACCCCAGATTTTTAGGGATGCAAATACTATGACCAGCATGGGTAGCAAGAACCATGGGGTGGAGGCAACAATAACCTTGAAACCCAGCTGTACATGTATTTCAGAGGGCAGAGCTAGAAAAGGTATCCCAAACCTATGAAAGATCCCTGAAAATAGTAACTGAATCACAGATATTAAGACATTCTTTTAATAACATTGTTGAGATTTGATTAAGATGTGGTCACATTGTTTCTTGATTGTTCACTCTTGAAGTTATAAAGTACTTTAAAATTATCATTAACTTACAGGAGTACATATATCAAAATGAGATTTTCAGGCTTTACAGAGAATTTTTATTTTAAAAATGAATGCTTTTTTAAGACTGAATTTTGAAAGTGATTGATATAGCAACACTGTGGGAATTTTCTAAGTCCCAAGATAGATATGTTTGGTATTCAACCTTTGGAAATATGCTTGTATAACGTAAATAATTGTGAATTTGATCTTTATCACAAATGCTACTTATATTGTACACCCAAGGGACTATAACATCCAGGAGGTATGAAAATTATGTAGCTCAAGATCATCTTAATAATTTCTCAGGACAGCCTGACTCCATTTCAGAGAAAATATAATATATGTTCTGTTATTATATGCTGGAAAAAAGTAACTTGGTTTTGATTTTACAGGGGTTACATTGAAAGTATTGTCTTGAGTCCCAGAAGATACTTTCAACTATTTAAGTATATTCATTCTATGAAAGATGATGGGTATTTTAAAAATTTATAATATACATGTTTTATGATATAATCATTAGACTGTGAGAGACAAGATGTAGAATGCTGTAGTTTGAATAAGATGCCCACTCTTAGTCTGAATTTATAGGTACTTGATTCCTAGTTGATGACAGTTTCAGGAAAGTTAGGAAATGCAGCATTGCTGGAAAAAGGATATCCCATGGGATAGATTTTTATCTTACAAAAATCACTTTATGTGCTTCCTCTCTGTGGTCTGAGATATATGTTGCTATTGCAGTAACCTTCTGCTTGTTGGCCAATATGCAGAAAGATCAAAAGGAATCTTTTTTCTACTACAATTTTAATTTTAATATATATTTGCAGTTGTTATTAAAGTATTCCCAAATGTAATCTGTAATTAAAGTCAATGCAGACTTTCTGTCTATGCCTCTAAGTTATGAGATTTAAAGGCATATGCCAATTTGACTGCTAATTTTCCAAAAATATTTAATTGTAAATGTAAGTAATTTTCCTAAACAAAGGTAAATTTAAATATGAAATACAAATCATTCATGGTATATTGACTCACATGTTTAATCACATCATTCAAGAGATAGGGTCAAAAGAATTATGACAAGTCTGAGGCCAGTCTAAGCTTCAGAATGTGATATTGTTTCAGAAAAACTGGTAGAAACAAAAGAAGTCAATTAAAGAGAAGAAGGAAGAACAAGAGGAGGAGAAGAATAAGTAGTAGTAGTAGCAGCAGGAGGAGGAAATCATGATCAGGGTAAAGGAGAAGGAGCAGAAGTAGGTGGAGAAATAGAGTAGGAGAAAGGGGAGAAAGATGAAGAGCAGGGGAAGGAGGAGGAGGGGGATAAGATGGAGGAGGATGTGAGAGCTCCAATAATCAGAGAAAGAAAACTAAAGAACAATAAACTTGAGGAAAAGATTATTACAGGTAACCGAGAATTCTATGCTATATAAAGAAAAGGTGTTGGAACAACTGAACATATCCTAATTAGTCATCTGTCAAGTAAAATGACAAAAAAAACAGTAAGTAAACAATTCTTTAAATTGTTTACCCTGAATCCTTCGGATTAAATTTAAGATGTATAAATTCCCTAGTTATATAATACTTCTAAGTGCACATATTAAGTATTTAATGAATGAGGCCAATTTCTATATCTCTTCATTATAGAGATATGGAAAGTAATGTCCAGAACTTTTTATACGTTTCCCAGATAACACTGTCAATGCTCAAATTAGAATACAATCATAAATTATGAAGTCATGGTTTTACTCTGTAGAATATCACAGCATATATTATATCACAGTTCACACATGTGTTTGTTCTTAGATACTATTGAGATGGTTATTCTTTCAACTTTATGTGATATAGAATTACCTGAGAGGCAAGCCTCTGTCACCATTTAGCAGAGTTAATTTAGTTTAATACATGTGGGACAACCTGTCCTTTTGTGAATGTCCAAGTTCAGGAGCCATAGTACTGTCCTCTTTTACTTATAAATTGTCTTTATGGGCCCAGGCAAGAAATCCACAAACCAAAAGTCATGGATTGATAATTTTACATGTATGTCCACAATTTCTCATTACTTTTATGATTAAAAATGTAATTTAGTTTGCAATATAGTTACTTCTTTAGGTATCCAGTGTCCCAGTCCCATTTTTACACACAGTAAACAGCTAGATCAAAAATATTTGATTTGTTTTCTTTTTTAGGTGACCCTGCATAATACTTGATTTTCATGTTTTTTTTTTTTTGTATACAATGTGGAAGACAGGATAGCGATGATTTATACCTTTAAACTTAACCTTCTAGGTGTGAGATATAGATGGAACACTGTATGTTTAAAACCAGTATAGTTTATGTAGTCACATCATGGCCAGAAGGAGCTATTGATGCAAATGTTGTCTTTAAAATAATAAATCAGTCTGCTTGATTTTATGCCTGCTATACTCTGGTAATTTTTTCAAATAGAACAGGATGGAATTTATAGTATTACTGTCTTTTCTTCTCGTAGAAATTAATATTAAAAATAAATCTTTAAAATTCAAGATGGCAGAAGTATTCTTTTGAATATTTTAAGCTTCTGCACTGGGAGAACATTCAGAGGGACTAAAACAGCACAATCTATATAACGGTGGCCATCCCCTTCACTCAGTATGACATTAGTCGAGATATTACCATAATTATCTGTTCATTCCTATAGTGCAGCAAATTTAGCCACACAGGGATAGCTTCTGAAAGTTCTGCCATTTGATAGGAAGCCAGGTATTTCTATATCCATTCAATTTCACCCTTTTATTTTTGTAGATTTTTTTCCTTCAACGATTTCACAGTGCACAGTGAAGTTTTTCAAATTCAAAGAGCATTTATTAATTCCTTATGCATGTCCCTTTCCCATAGAGAATTTGTGTTGTAGAAAAGGATATTACTTAGTCAATATCATATTTACATCTTTTGGAAAATAAGCGAATGTAGAAACATTTAAAATTGGGAGCCTTTCTGCATTCTTTGGTTGTTATTACAGTTTTATGTTTAGCAAGTAACTAAATATAGATGTTTAAAGTTTCATAGAGGGCCTGAGTGGAGTTTCTGCTTGTAAATACAGAAACTACTCTGCATTAGATCTTCCCAGACCTCAGGTCAGGAATGTCAAAATATATGTTACTGCATATCTGTAGACATATAAAGCCTTTAAATGTACACACATCTACATATATGCTCACACATACACACACACACACATGAATACATATTGGAGCAGAGAACAGAGACTGAGTAATAGACAGAAATATAAATGTAGACAGAAACAGTAAAATGCACATGAATAACATCAATAAAATCTAGCTAACCCAGGTGGCACATAACTTTATTCTAGCACTTAAAAGGCAGAATCTAATAAATCTCAGAGGTCAAAGCCAGCATGATTACAATGTGAGTTCTAAGTTAGCAAATTGTAATGTGTAAGACCCTGTCCAAAAATGAAACAACAAAGAAGCAAATAAGAATCTCATAGCAGCAATGTTTAAAACATCAGGAAATACGTCTCATCACTGATTGATAACTCAATGCTTTAATTAAACAACAAATTTTATGATCATGGTAAAGGTTTTATTTACATGAATATAAAGGAAATTTTAAAAATACACACAATCCTGATTCGGTAAAAGTCATTAAGCTAGAACATTGCATAAGCAGCATTTTTTATTGCTTAGTGATTTTTTTCTGATATTATTACAATTATCTATGGCTTTTGTACATTCCCTACTTTTGGTTGGATTTTTTCTAGGCATACATATTTCCTTTGTATAGAGATCTAAATGCAAATATAAATAAGCATTGTGTAATCACCACTTCTCACAAAGCACCCTGATTTTATTCCTAACCAATTTATACAGGGCTTTGTTCAGACCTCCGTCTTTCATACTAGCAATAGAACAGCTTACAGCTCATGGCCGCCTGCTTTTGTCATTTGCTATAGAAAAGATGTCGAATCCCTGCAGCCTGGCAACCATCCACTCATGTCTGATTGGAGGGCTGTGCTGGCTCACTAGCACAGACTGGGGTGGGGTGTGTGATTAGTCATGTCAGTGCAGCAGGTCCTGCTCAGAGAAGAGGCAGCCAAAGATGCCTGTCACATCCAACCTAGGAGTGGTCAGCAAGGCAATTCAGCAAACAAGGTCAGCTCCCATTTTAACCCCTTGTTTCTTTCATAGGTAGACATGCTTTGTACACATTAATTATTGCATATTTGTTGGGATTAGAAAAGTATTGTATAAATCTCATGTACTTGACTCTGAAGAATTGGATCAGAAATCTATGAGATCAGGACCTGGCTTCTGTTGTCCTGTCCTGTGTTATCTTGGCTGCAGTGCCCCTCCCCTTGAGACTTCAGTCTGTTTTGTCACGTCAGGATGAACTTTATCATTTCAAAAATTGAATAGTATTGTGGAATATTTATGTGTGGGACTCAGAACCACGGGAAAAACAAAGAATCTTTATGTCGGAATATAAATATTACATAAAAATATTACTAAGGGAATTTAAATTAAATTTTGGAAAGCCCTGAAGGATGCGAATGGATAAAAGCACTTGAGGGTTAACACAGATTATCATTAGAGGGAAGCCACAACAGATAATGGTAGGTTTCACCTTCTAGTTTCTGAATGGATAGGAGGATCGGGTATATATCAGTTTTCACACCATGATAACTATAATTCAGGAAGAGAGATTCTTCAGTTCATTTGAGAAAAAAAAATAGTGAACAGAGACAATGCAGGTGTGTGAACTGCCATTGTGTGGAAATATAGGGTGTCTTTAGATACAGAGCTACAGCATACACCGAGTTACAGAATTATAAACCTTTTTTTTTTCCTGTGGTGATCTGTTTTGTTTATTGTTACACTACTCCAGGTATTAACTGTTTTGTAATCTTGCCCAGATTGAAAAATAAGCTAGTGAATTGAGAATTAATTTCTTTGGATATTTAATCTGTATTTTTACTCTAATCTCCTGATTTTGATTGGGTTTATCAGTTATGCAAAGTAGCATGCAGAATTTTTTTGACCATACTCGACAGATAAATTCACAAGAGTATATCTTGATTTTCATTTCTGTTTGTTACAGGACTTAGTTTCTTATTCATTTCAAAATAATGTTGTATTCAATTTTTGCTGAAAAGTAATTTAAATACAGTATATTATTGTGAGGTAAAAATGCGGTCCCGTGTCCTGCTCACAACTCTGACTGCTGCGTCAGATGGGATAAGGGTCGTTTGACTTTAATACATCCCAAACAGGAGTCAGGCTGTAAGAAGCCACAGGAACCCGGTCCTGGGGTGGGAGGGCAGTCTGAGATCCATGGGCAAACAGCAAGGCTGGGCTTGTTGGTCCCCTGGCCTCAAGGAGGCCAAGAACAGCAGGTTCTAGCTCTTGGATACCTCAGACACCACCTGATTTCAGAAGAGATGAGAACAGGCTGGGGACAGGTTTATTTAATAAAATCTTAATTTTTTCATCAATCTGTTGACTGAGTTTGAGATTATATGTAAAATCTTATTTCTATTCAGTTGTTCAATACATCAGGTTTTATGCCATATTATATAGATTTAGTCAGTTCAGCTATATAGCACAATGTGAAATATGGAATCCTGATAGTGCCTTCTGTGTTGTTATACAGTGTTCCTAGCTTTGGATTTGGGTTTGGGTTATTGTTGTTGTTGTTGTAGGTGTCATTGTTTTGTTTCTTTTTTGTTTTGTTTTCTTTTTTTTGCCCAATTTGAAACTTCTTGTTCCATATAAAATTAGAATTAAATTGTTAATTATGTATAAATGATTTTGTTGGCAATTACATTGAATGTAAGAATTGCTTTGAGAAGAACAGCCATTTATAAGTTATTGGCTGTTATTTCATAACATTGGTGGTATTTTAGCCTGTAATTTCTTCTTCAGTTAACTTTTCTAGTTTCTTAAAATGTCAGTATAACCTTTTATATTTTCTTTGTGTGTGTGTGTTTACGTGTTTTTGAGTTTGAGTGTGTGCCTGAGTACATGCTCACCTGCATGCTCTCCTGATTTATGAATAGCATTTTTCTATGATGCCTTAAATTGTACCTGGATTTTGAATGAAAGGTATATAATTTTGTGCATTTAAACTTTATCCTGTATTCTTGGTTTTATTTCTCATGTAACTCTTCAATTATATTTGAACATGTTTATAAATCCCCTTTTAATTTGGTATTTTTCATTATTTTCTATATTCTTTGTTTACATTTCAAATGATTTTTTTCTTTCCTGCTTCTTCCCCCTCCCCAATAAATGCCATAAGCCCTCTTCTCTCTGCCCATTCCCCAATCATCCCCCTCCCACTTCTCTGTCCTGGTAATCCCCTACAATGCTGCATCAAGCCTTTCCAGGACCAGGGCCTTCTCCCTTCTTCTTGGGAATGATTTGATATGTGAGTTTTGTCTTGGGTATTTAGAGCTTCTGGGCTAATATCCACATATCAGTGACTGCATTCCATGTGTGTTCCTTTGTGAATGAGTTACCTCACTTAGCAAGATATTTTCCAGTTCAAACCAATTGCCTAAGGATTTCATGAACTCATTGCTTTTAATTGCTGAGCAGTATACCATTGAGTAATTATACCACATTGTCTGTATCCATTCCTCCATTGAGGGACATCTGGGTTCTTCCAGCTTCTGGCTATTATAAATAAGGCTGCTATGAACATAATGGAGTATGTTTCCTTACTGCATGCCGGGGAATTCTCTGGGTATATGCCAAGGAGTGGTATAGCAGTGACCTCCGGAATTGTCATGCCCAGTTTTCTGAGGAACCACCAGACTGATTTCCAGACTGGTTGTACCGATTTACAACCCTACCAGCAGTGGAAGAGTGTTCCTCTTTCTCCACATCCTTGCCAACACCTGCAGTCTCCTGAGTTTTTAATCTTAGCCATTCTGACTTGAGTAAGGTGAAATTTCAGGGTTGTTTCGATTTGCATTTACCTAATGACTAATGATGTTGAGCATTTCTTAAGGTGCTTCTCGGCCATTCAAATTTCTTCAGCTGAATTTTTTTTGTTTAGATCTGTACCCCATTTTTAATAGGGGTATTTGGTTCCCTGGGTTCTAACTTCTTGAGTTCTTTCTATATATTGGATATTAGCCCTCTATCGGATGTAGGGTTGGTAAAGATCTTTTCCCAATTTGTTGGTTGCCAATTATTCCTTTTGATGGTGTCCTTTGGCTTACAGAAACTTTGTAATTTTATGAGGTCCCATTTGTCAATTCTTGATCTTAGAGCATTATTTATTGGTGTTCTGTTCAGGAACTTACCCCCTGAACCAATGCCCTCAAGGGTCTTCCCCAGTTTCTTTTATATTAGTTTCAGTGTGACTGGCTTTATGGCCCTAGATCCATTTGGAATTGATCTTAGTACAAGGAGATAAGGATGTACAATTAGTACAATTCACGTTCTTCTGCATGCTGACCTCCAGTTGAATGAGCACCATTTGTTGAAAAAGCTATTTTTTTCCACTGGATATTTTCCCTTTGTCGAGGATCATGTGGCCATAGGTGTGTGTGTGTTCATTTCTGGATCTTCAATCCTATTCCATTGATCTGCCTGCCTGTCACTGTACCAAATTGGAATATCCAAAACATAATCCATACCTCAAATGATGTCCATGAAAAATGGAGGAGTGTCTCCTGATTATGAAAAGACTCAGTGTAGCAGTATAGGGCAATACCAGATCAGGGAAGTGGGAAGGGGTGGATGGGGGAATAGAGGGAGGAAAGAGGGCTTATTGGACTTTCGGGGAGTGCGAAGCCAGAAAAGTGGAAGTCATTTGAAATTTAAATATAAAATATATGGAATTAAAAAAAGAGAAAGCCTTAAAAAATTTTTTAAAGAACTATTAGTTAGGCAGTGGTACACCAGGACTTTAATCCCAGCACTTGAGAGGCACAGGCAGGCAGATTTCTGAATTCAAGGACAGCCTGGTCTATAGTGAGCAAGTAATGTACAGAGAAACCCTGTCTGGAAAAAAAAAACTATGTATGCATATATATAGTGAGATAGAGACAGACAGAGACAGAGACAGAGAGAGACAGAGAGAGACAGAGAAAAAGAACTCTATGTATTATGCAAATAAGTCATTGTTGATAAGATATATGGTGGCACAAGCACAGGAAACTTTGTGTGGAAAGGAATGTTGTTCTCTCAATTGTTACTATTGTTACTTCTGTTATTCATATTATGGCCATTAGTTTTATACCTTAATGTATAATTATCTTATTCTACCATTGCATATAAATATGTCAAGTACAGTAGAAGAGAGTAATAATCACACCTGGATAAGGAGAGTAATTAATATTGTATGATCCTGTATTTTAATACTTAATGCCTTTACTCTTTGTATACTCTGAATTCTGTTGCATATTATCAGCTTTTAAGAAAACCTTCCTAGAATTATAGGAAATTTAAAATCATACTGTTGAATGTACAGAATGTGAATTTTAGTCCACAGGGGAAACTTTCTGCTAAAGCTCACAGAGAAAAGAAAAAAATTCATCAGTTAAATGTTTGAGAAATTTGACTGACTTATAAGAACATTGCAATTTAGATATATGGAATGCTAAAGATCTAGAATGGAAAAACCTTGGGCATTTAAAACCCTTTTTAGCAACTTATCACCCACCTCTTACTCATTTCACATACTTTCAATTAGCTGGTAACACTTTTGGAATTTATTATCAGACCACTAGATTCAGAAAAGAAACATAAAACCTAAGATAGACTTATCATGAAGTGTTATATAAACCTAGACTAGGTATTTTCTCATTTTCTATACAGCTTCAGTAGATAGTTCTCTTAAAATACATTTGTAAAATATATTAGTATATGAATATTCTCTATTGTGGCTATGCAAATTTTTATAAATATTTTAGTGTTGGAATATATATTGAAGTCATCCTAAATCTCTGTTCGAAATCCTGACATCCATACTGGCTAAGGATAAATAATCTGTCCTTCGTCTTTTCCTGTAAAACTTATGTGTACATCAAAAAATATGTGTCCAAATACTTTTCAAGCTATAAGCTCTCTGTATTCTATTAAACATAAGTTATTATTATAAAACTGAATGAAATTATCACTTTATCCTTTTCAATTTGCTTGTAATTACCTTTCCTTTATAATAGGGAGAATACTAGCATAGTTTAATTTATTACTGAATGTCAAACAGATTTAAATTTCTTTTAAAGTACTAAATCAATTTCAATGTGGCAAATAGCACCATAACTAATAGGAAATCATAATGTGCAAACAATTTCATCATTAGAAATAGATTAAAATGTCTTCATTATTTTTCTTAAGCTGTTCTTTCTCCTACAATCTTTAACATACATCCCAAATCTGCTAGGGAAATTTTTGTTCATTTGTTCTGTTTCTGTGTTAAGAATGGTTACTCGTTACTTTGGATTTGTTTACTTGTTTGTTTTATTAGTTATTATTTATGTAAAATTGGTGAACACCTGAAATCTGTCTGAATTAATTGAACATATTTTAGTATTGCAGGAATGGAGAAAATCTCCTCATATTAACATTCATAGTAGAAACATAAAGCATGAGTATTAAAAGGATTTGGGGCAATGGACTAAATTATAGTGCTTTTTATTAAAAAATTATTTTCCACAATTAATATACTCTGATTACTGTTGTTCTCCCTTTACTTGTACCAGTCCTTGCCCACATGAATTTCTATTAATATAAAACATTACTATGTGCTGGAAATAAAATAAAATGAAAATAAAAATTTGTAGTGCCATAAAGCAAATTCTGAACACAATGTAAATGGACAAAAGAAACAAGCAGAAGGAAAAGAGCCCAAGAAAACAGTACAAGAAGATGTTCACTAAATTACATATTTAGGAATTTTATTGTAATGCTGAAATGGAAGCCATAATATATTTGAAGAGGACCAAGTGCACACACTGTGAGAGTTCATATGAGTTCAGATTATATTGCTTAAGGAAGTCATGTTGTATTGTGTTCCCATGTGTTCTGGCTATTATACTTGTTAGGCCTCCTCTTTTTAATGTTTACCTTAGCAATGAAAGGATGGATTTTGTAGAATTAAAAAGCTTAGGGTTGGTTGTCCCTGGAAAGCTCACTCTCTGTTTAATGTGTAACAATGTGGGTCTCTGTACTTTTTCCCAACTCATGAAGAAGCCCTGAAGTCAAAATAAATATTGGTTGGTTACTGCCACATGCTTTCTTTTACCATTGCTGTAGCATATCTTTAAGATAGGATACTATTGTAAATCAAACATATGTAGCTTGCTTATTTGTGTATCTTTCTGTTTTAGTAGTGTCTACATTTGCTCCTTGTACCAAAGATGCTAGAACATGTTAGGAGTATGAGGTGTAGATATCTGTTCAACATCTCATTTTTCCTTGAGTTTAGTATGTGTAACTCACTCTTCTTACAAGAAAGAGCATTTGGTAACAGAAATTCCTATTTTACTTCTGACTTTCATATCATGTGGCAAGTCAATTTAATTTGAATTCATGTATGCATATACCAATGATGGGTCTACTGTATCTTTCCATATGAATTCTCAAAGAGCCTTCATTTTAACTATATACCCCATATTCCATCCTCTACTGACTTCTCTACTTCACTCCTTGTTATTCCCCTTCCATTGCCCAATCTGCCCACCCCTAGCAAAATATATAATTTTGCATTCCTAAGGAGATCTGTCACTCCTAGTACCTTCCTCTAAACCCAGTCTGATTTCACAGATTGCAGTGTGTTTATCACTGATTTATTTGCTATTTTCCATATATAATTAAATACACATCATATTTGTCGTTTGAGATCCATGTTTTATCACTCAATATGATTCCTGGTTCAGTTCATTTACCTGTGAATTTCCTTATTTCATTACTTTTAAAGCATGAATTTTTCAAACAAGAAAATGTACAGGGAAGTTACCATGTTAAATTTTATCTGGAATCCCACCTTGGGTAAGATAAACTTGAGTAACAATTGTGTGAGGCCACTGTGGATTACAGCAGTTGTGAGGAGCCATAGGCTGCAGTTTTGACTTTCATCAAAAAGCACCAAAAACCTTACAATAAATTGGGGAAGAATTTTTCAATGGAACAATAATTTATTTACTTGAGACATTTGTTAGGCAAAAGCTGTTGGAATCACTTCTTATTACCGGCCTGAAAAAATAGACAATACAAATGAAATGAGTTGATTTTTAGTATTCTCAAAAACCATTGAGAAATATAGGTGTAGATCAAAGTAAAATGCACACCTAGTATGTTACAACTCCTGAGTTGAAAACCAAGTGTTTCAATGAAAAATACATTTGATGCACCACTGAGTGGGTAGAGAATGTGAGTTGAACTCCAGTCAAACCAAATAAACAGTTTCATACTGGAAGGCATCATGGCAAAATAAAGAATTGACTTCCACATATTTTCCTCTGAACAATAAAGTTTCCTACTTCCAAATGTAGACTAATTTTAATGTCTTAAGGTGAATGAATATGGAATCTAGTTTTGTTTTTATTTACTAATTTTTGAAAATAGAATTTTTCAATTTATTCTTATTGTGTGCCACTTCATTTTCCTCTACCTGATTCTTGCCACCTCCATAACTACATAAATCTTCAAGTTCTCTCTCCCCTTCAAAATCATTCAGCATGTAAAGAATTTCAAAATAAAACAAAACTAAAAACAACGGATTCATGCCACCAAACACAAATGCAAATTAAAATACAAAATTCAAAGTTATAATGTATGGACAAATCACCAATATCATTTAAAATACAGTACATTATCGGTTAAAAATAATAATCCAAATTATTCTTGATCCACATGAAATGTCTGTCTACTGCATGTAATGAGAATTCTGCGTCTTGATATGGTTTCTCTACCCTGTAAGGTACTACTGAGGTAATCTAGTTTTTCCATTTGCTGAATTTGTCAAATGGAGATTCCTTCCTGATGAGAGGTGGAAGATCTTACATTATTCCTGATCGCAGTGCATGGACTCCAAATAAGTTTGATCTGTACAGACCCTGGCCATGTGTCATTCTCTGTACTACTTCATATGTGCATCAGTTCTATAATGTCTGCGAAGTATCGTTGCCTTGCTGTCATTCCTGCCAGCACCACTGGCTTTAGTAATGTTCTACGATGTCTTCTACAAAATTTTGCTGAGCCTTAAGGAGGAATTCTAATTGCAATGTGTGATTTATGAATGTGTGGTCTGAGGTAATTTACCCTGCATATTATCCAGATATGGGTCTCTGTATCTGGACCCATCTACTCTTAATTTTCGCTTCTGTGATGAAGGTGTAATAATGCACTAAACTTTTCTATTCTCAACTCTTTGACAGCTCCCAGTAGTGCCAGAGCAACTCAAAAGTCTGAGAACCAGAAAGGTTCCCTGCTCACCTGGGTACTCCTGAGACAGCTCAGGCAGTCCTTGGGACTTCAGACTGTGCTTCTCCACCCAGAGGTTAGCTCCTGTGACTTTGCATTGTCTGACAGCCACCCAGGTTTTTTTAACCACAGTCAAACTCTCCTGTCCCTCTACGGTAAGCAGCAGAGCAGGTACAGGACACAAAGACCAGTACAGCCTTCTAAGGTAAGTTCTCCTTCAGAGACATAGGAAGAATAAATTAAGATCCTGTTACCTCTCACATCACATTATACACAAATTAACACAATACTTATAAATCAATGAGAATCTTATGAGGCTGACTGACTTAAATGGCTGGAGAAAAATATTTGCCATGAGCACCTACAAAATGCAGATTTAAAAGCGAAACGGATTTATTAGCTCATTGTGTGCAGAATATTTATATTTCATTCTGTATAAGTGCATTTACTGCCATATACTTTGCATTTCAGTTAAACTACAACTCGTATACCATAGAGAACTTGAAACTGGTTGCTCTATGAAATATCACTGTGAAAGTTGCCCCATTTACTTTCTTCAGCCACCATAAAGTGGGCAGTACTTCTGGCAACAGTAATTGCAGATACCTACTTCAGTGATGGTCATTACAATTTCTGGATTGTCCCAGGAAATGTGCTATTTTTATCAGACATTTACATGGGTGTGATGTGGATTAGTGGTCCTTCTGAATGATAAGAAGCAGTTTTGTCAACAGGTAGAAACTGTTCGCTTCTTAATTCAGGTATTAATAAGTGGTCAGAATGAAAACAGACCCACCTTGTGCTTCTTTTGCATGTAAGACAAAACTTTGCCTCCTTAAATCAACCATTCCTCTTGTAATGTTTTCTTATCAAAATTGTAAAGTTGTTGTAAAGGCCAACCAACCAGCCCAGTTTTTTTTTTAAAGAAATCCCATTTTGTGTGTTTTTAGGAACTAAATTACAACTCTAGGAAGAAGACCACAAAGTTCACCTGAGCAAATATCCTATGGCAAGCCCCATAGCAACAGCCACTCTGGTTACAATAAAATAAAGGTAAATACAGATATCAAAAGACATCCTGCAGAGGATAGACAACTTAGACATACTCTTCATCAGGTGTTTTTGTCTTCATGTTCAGTTCTTCCACTGTATGCCAGAAATGTGTTTTTTAATATATTAGCTTGCTGAGCAATATGAAAATTTCTCAAGTTTGCTGTAACCCCAGTAAAAACATTGAAACCGTAGACTGGAGTTTCTCACTCTGACATGTGCATAAATGATGGTGGGAGACCTTGATCTTTAGCTCATAACAAAGACGCTTATGTATTTTCATTGGATTTGTCTCCTTCAAGGTTTTTTTGGGCTCCCTGCTACTTCGGAATAACACTGTAACCTAGCACATAAAACCTTGAATTTGCCTCATTTGTTGATGTTGAACTTTGATTTGTAGCATTCTACCAACAGCTCAGAAGAAAAGCTTTTCCTAGAATTAACAGAATTCTGTTTCTAAAGTGGCTTTCCCCCTCTCATTTATAGTTACTTGAAGCATGGTCTCGAGATAAAATTTTTAAATCTTGTTGTTCAGTATTAATCTTCCACAATTTTTATTGTCTCATATTAAAGAATACTTATCTCCTTAATATTCTTTTCTCATTCATCACATCTGCTCATTTCCCTCCAACCAATCCATGCAGGTCTCCCCAATATCTATCCTCTCATCCAGATCCATTCCTACTCCCACTCCCTTTAAAAAACAAACAAAATAACCACCCTAAAACAAAAAAAAAAAACAAAAAGATCAAAAAGAACTGGTTTCCCAAGGATGTGTCGATGTGTCAGCAGAACATCCACCCTTAGCATAAAAAGATACAGTAAGGCTAGGACCAAAACATCTCAAGAAGGTGGGGCAAAGAAACCATTAGCAATTTAATTGCTACTGAATGAAGTACTAAAAAGGATTTCCTGTGAAGGGTGGCACATTTATTTATTAACCAATATTTTTAAATCTCATGTTTAGAATTTTCTGGTGAGTGGATTTAGAACCAAAGCAATTCATAAAAGATGCTTTCTACACATTACCACTAGTATTAACCCATATTAAAGCTGAGAATGTCCTTTTCTTTTTTATTACTTTCAACAATAACTAAGATCCTATTGCAGGGTCCTGCTCCAGTCAGTATACCTACTACAGGAAGTAAGTCAAAAAAGTCCTGTGCAGCACGGTGTCCTCCTCACCCCCAACCACTTCCTCTATTCTCTGCCCAGAGAAAGTACAGTGAAACTACAAGGACCAAAGTTCCTTTCAATTTCGAACTTCCCTTGAGGTCAAGCATTTAAGTGAGAACTGCCTTCATTATCAGACACTCAACACTTATTTCCTTTTAACATTTTTGTTTCATCCTTTGAATCATGAATTTGCAATTGCTACTGACAGTACAAATCCTGCCCTTTGTTCTTTAATCATATATTTTTCAGATACAAATTTACAAATATTCCTCAAAGACCAATTTGCTCTTTTAATAAAGGGAGTGAAGGGTTCAACATTAGTTCAGGGATTACAAAAGGCAAGAGTCCCGTTGAATGGTTTATAATGAATAATTTCATAGAATTTCAGGAGACTTGTAGGCTGTTGTGGTTCTTTTTTAAACATAAAATTAGATGTGATTCCTTAAATGGAATTTGGATGTCTATCACAGGGCATGCTTTGAATTATTCACTACTTTGCGCTATCTGCCTATACATACCTAAACACCGCAGTGTGAGACAAAAGTTTTATAGGAGATACTTGCTCCAATGCCTCATAATTTGTCCTTAACTATTATGCCAGTTACAGGTTATGTGGAGAGTGTCTCAGTTATTTAAGCAATTTTCCATTTTTTTAATTTGGGATTAATTCCTCTCTTTAGACAGAAAATGGCTTGTTATGATAGCAGAAGAAACTTCAAAATAGTCTGCTTTCGAAGATATTAGCTTATATCAAGGTGCAGCAGAAAATTTTGACTATTAAGTCATATGGAAAGAGCATGTGAAAGACAAGTGGATGGAAAATGATTACTGAGGAATACTGTGTCAAGATGGATCAGTGATAAGACATCATTTTGAAAACAGAAGTCATGAGAAACACACTTCAGATGCAGATTATGCTTATAGAAAAATTGTTCTTATTAAAATAGAATTGTACTTGAAAATGTGAATTTATCCTAAATACAAATTTCCACAATCTCAATGGAATTTGATTGGTGAATTTTGATTGAGGAAAGGCTATTATTTCCTTAATAAGTTTAAGGATATTTATGTGTTTTGTAGTTGCTGTTTTTGTTTCTGTTGTGACCATTTTCCCTTATTCCTTTAGTGATCTACCTCTAGAGCTTTGCCTGTATATGTAAAATTACTTATTTATGTTTACCAGTGTCATTCCAATAATTCAAGTTTTTCTTTTATTTTTTGTTATTATTTTTTTATTGATTACACACCTGATTTTTCCTGCCCTCAATGATATGACTGCTCCATGTCCCATACCTCTTCCCCATTCCCCTTTCTCCAAGAGGATGTCCCCACCACTCACCAAAACAGATCTCTAAATTCCCTAGGGCCACAACTCTCTTGAGGGTTATGTGCATCATGCCTGAATAAACCTAGACTTCACAGTCTTCTGATGCATATGTGTTGGGAGCCACATATCAGCTGGTGTATGCTGCCCAGTTGGTGATCCAGTGTTTGAGAGACATCCAGGTCCAGGTTAATTGAGACAACTGGTTCCCCTACAAGGTCACCTTCCTCCTCAGCTTCTTCAAGACTTTTTCTAATTCAATGAAAAGATCAGCATCTTCAGTCCATTGGTTGGTTGCAAACAACTGTATCTCACTCTTTCAGCTTTTTGTTGTGTCTTTCTGAGATAAACCATGATAAGTCCTTTCTGTGAATACTCCATAACATCAGTAATAGTGTCATGCCTTGGGACCTACCCTTGAGCTTGATCCTACTGTGGGATCGGGACCCTCTGTCACTGGACCTTCTTTTCTTCAGTCTACTCTCTATTTCAAACCTTACAATTCTATCACACAGGAACAATTATGGGTCAAATTTTTATCTGTGGGATGAGAACACACTCCCTCACTTGCTGCTGGAGGTGGTTGGTATAAGTTCTCTCTCCCTACTGTCCAGCATTTCATCTAAAGTCCCTCCTTTGAGTTCTGAGAGTCTCTCACCTCCCAGGTCTCTGGTACATTATGAAAAGTCCCCAAACCTCATTTTTTCCTGAGGTTGCATGTTTCCATTATTTCTGTTGGGCCCTCAGGTCTTCAGTCATTTTCCCTCACTTAATAGCAGATCTATTTCCCCCTGTGCTCCACCCGCATCCACTTACCTTCACAGGTCATTTCCTCCCCTCTTATGATTGTTTTCTTCTCCTTCCTTTGAACTTTTTGAGCTCTTGGATTGCAACTTGGGCATTCTTTACTTTTTTGGTTAATATTCACTTCCTAGTGAGTACATTCCCTGCATTTCCTTTTGGGAGTAAGTTACCTCATTCAGAATGATATTTTCTAGTTCCATCCATTTGCCTGCAAAATTCAGGATGTCCTTATTCTTAATATAATGAGGTATTCCATTGTGAGAATGAAACACATTCTCTGTGTCCATTCTTCTGTCCTTGGACATTTGGGTTTTTTCCTGCTCATTCCTATCGCAAATAATGCTGCTATAAACATAGTAGAACACGTGCTCCTATGGCATGGTGGGGCATCCTTTGAGTGTATTCTGAGAGTGTTATTTGGGTCTTCGGGTAGATGTATTTCACATTTTCTGAGGAACCCTTAGATTTATTTCCATAGTGTTTTTGCCAGTTTGCAATCCCACCACAATGGAAGAGTGTTCTTCTTTCCACACATCCTTGCTAACATGTGTTGTCATATGAGATTTAGATCTTAGCCATTCTGATTGTTGTAAGTTGGAGTCCCAGGGTCATTTTGATTTGCTTTTCTCTGATCACTAAGGATGTTGAGCAGTTCTTTGGGTGCTTCACAACCATTTGTGATGCCTCTGTTTTGGAATCTCAGTTTATTTCTATACCTTGTTTTGAATGGGATGTTTGGTTTCTGTTGATCAGCTTCTTAAATTCTTTATATATTTTGAACATTAATCCTCTATCAGATTTGGCATTAGTGAAGTATTTTCCCAATCGGTAGTTTGTGTATTTGTCTTATTGACTTTGTCCTTTTTCCTTATATATACTTTCCAGTTCATGAGGTGCCATTTATTAATTACTGATCTTAGAGCATGAGCCACTGCATTTCTGTGTAGGAAATTGCCCCTCTGCCAATGTGTTTAAGGCTCTTTCCTACTTTCTCTTTTATTACATTCAGTGTATCTGGATTTTTGTGTTCAGATCTCTGTTCTACTTGGAATTGTGCTTTGTGCTTGGTGCCAAATATGGACCTAGAAACATTTTTATACATAAAGACAACCAGTTACACCTGTGATATTTATTCAAGATTCTTTCTTATTTCCATTTTATGTGTTTGGAGTCTTTGTAAAAGCAAAAGTGTCCATATGTGTGTTTTTATTCCTGTGTCTTCAATTTTATTCCATTGATGAATGTGTTGTCGTATGTACAAATAACAGTATTTACCATTATTGTTTTGTAGTAATGCTTGAAATCAGGGATGATCATTTCTTTATGCTTTTATTGTTAAGTGTTTTTCGCTATTCTGCAGTGTTTGCCGTTTTAGAAGAACTTGAGTTCATCTTTCAGTATTTTTTCAAAAATTTCTTTCCTTTAAAATATATCTCTATTTTCTAATAAACAACCAATAATTTTTCATGATTTCTACTATTAAGAATGAGTTTGCTGAAACTGATGTGTTTTACTCTGCTTCTCAAAATCATAATACCAAAATTGAATGTCAAATTCCTTGAAAATTCACTTTCACTTCAATATCTGATGTAGTTGGGGAGGCATTCTGTGATCTCTAGCATGTCTTATGAGCAAGGGGATTTCTTAGGGCAGGAAAAAGAACAGTATCCCAGTGCTCATAACATGGGGTGACACTAATTGTGTAAAAATGTTCTGTAATTCAATCTAACATTTTTCTCAATAGTATGTCATTTTATGTTTTCTCTAATTTTCTCCTAGAGATAAAATTATAGTACATAGTTATATAAACTACTGTCATCTAATGAATACAGTGATTTCCCTTATATAAGAAGAAATATTACATATCTCTGGGCTCTTGAAATGAATGATCAACCTGTGGAAAAGTCTTCAATCTCCTCTGAAGGTAATAACACCTTTCAAAATGTTTATATTACATTTTAAGGTCTTCAAAATTTGATACGGATATTTTCTATTGTCAATGAAAACTCTGTTTCCCCTGAGGAATTTCTCAACTGACAAACTACTAACTATACTTCGAGAGAAACAGCGTTCAATTAATGTCACATGTATATCTCCTTACCGTGAACTGTTTATCCATTCACAGGGAAGCTGAGGCCATCATTCTCCTGGACACTTCAGACATTCCAGACATGTGATCCATTGACATATTTACAGTAACACTCAATAAAAAATTTCATTTTAAATATATGTTATTGCAATTGGCATAGATATAAAGGAAATAGAATCTACTTCAAAAATTCGTTCTAGCAAAACTGAGGAAGATTTTGGGACATCTTTCCATTCCATAACTTCAGACATTGGGAAATATCATATATCAGTCTAACTATGATTTTAATACTATGTTTTTGTGACAGAAGAATCCCTTACTAAACATGACCACAGGAATATGGGTCTCTCCAATTTTGCCTCTGAAAATTTATCTGCTCTATATTTGGAAAAAGCAAAGATTTTCCCTGAAGAAGATGCTAAATAATGCAGTGAAGACAGTCCTAGGGATACTCTAATAAATTATCCTTGTTTATATACTAATAAAAAATTCAAATTCATTATATCACAAGATTAATGGTGTATATAGGTTTCATTCATGAGGAATAATATTATGCTCTACATACAAGTTGGGTGTTTCCTCATGCTTATAAAGAGATGGTTGCGAAACCTGTATGAAGCAGGGTTGAAGGAATTAAAATATTGTTGAGAAGGATAAGAAACGAGAGCTTTATCTTTTCTTAATATATATTAATTCAGGGCATAATCTAGATTTAATTTTAAAAAAGCAAAGTCTATATTTCCCTCAAACTCCCGAATGCCTTTTCCTTTATTCTACTTTCTCTTCACCCTTGACAGAAATGCTGGAATGACTAAGGTCTTCTTTTTATGTGTCTTCAGGTGATGATGAAAGCGCCCCTCCCCCTACATTGCATACCGGGAACACATTTTTGACATTTCTCAGTGTTATTGCAAACAAGACAATCTAGAAAGTCAAACAAGGAAATAGTGTGTCTTAATTGGAATGCTGATCTTATCCACTAAGACCATCAACTTGTCCATTTCTGCATCAGAGCTCAGGCTGAGAAATAATAGGTGCAGGACATAGTACATGCTCCTGACATTTTGCTACTCACAGTGGAGCCTCCATTCCCATTGAGGCACCAAGCACCTTTGCATTAGAGGGATAAGCTTAGGATATCAAGTAGACTGCTTTGGGAAGAAACTCTGTAGCCTTTTCCCAGTCCCTTATCCCCTGGGAAAGAGCTCTATCAAAATTATCTTTCTATTTAATTTTCAGATGCACATTGCTCTTATCATCTCTATCTTCTATCCCAATTTAACTTCCTTCCATCTCTCCTTTCATGCTTTAGTTTCTTGTCAAGGCCATATATTTGACTGCATATCCTGAATATTAAACCTGTCTGAGTCAAGACAATACTCAAACATCATCCCGGCTCCATCACTTCGTCAGTCTTCAATTTTCCTGAAACCATGTATGTAATACCACTTGCTTTGTGGCTTTTACTTTGAACTTAATTTTATTTCCGGAGTTTTTCCTCAAATATTATCTTTGCTGTTTCTATTATTTCCACAATACTCCCTCAGTAATCCTCACTTTAAGCTTTGAAACAATACAGTTATGTCTATTTTATTTTCTTTAAACCCTTCAGATCATTTATCTTTAGTGTATGATTGTCAAAGTCTGGAGTAATAAGCTTTGCTTCCTCTTAGGAGTCTGCTGCTTTGTAGGAGTGGGACAAATGAAAATCTTGAAGGGATAAGTGATAACCTGCAGTGTGGATCCCCAGCGTTTTCTTTGGATGCCTTGTGAGTAATGTCCTTTCAGCTGATGTATTTTCTCTATATCTTCTAGTGGAAAACATCTTCAAAATCTACTGATTCTTCAGATTTATCCATTTTATTCTCTCTCTCTTCTTATTTCTTTTTCATTACACTAAATATAAAAGAAGAGATGAAGAAAAGTATGTATTTTTTCATTCAATGTCTTAGTCAGTATCCTCCAGAATTTCTTTAACTCTTGAGGTAAACACTGTTTGTGGAAAGTAATGGAGGAAATCTCAATTCAGAAATTTAAATACCAGAGCCACAATAATTAAGGAAACACTACAGATATGGTTAGTGTTAAACAGAACTTTATGTAAATTCCCCAGATAGCAATCAACTCTAGAATTAAATAAAATCAATTCACAGAGTATGACAGCACATATTAATCCATAGAATAACATACCATAGATTAGTGCACAAATATTATACTGGTTTTTATACTTAGATACTCTCGAGATGATTATTCTCCCTTTCAACTTGATGTGATCTAGAATCTCCTGAGATACAAACTGCTGTCATCCTTTAGGAGAGCAGAATTAACAAGTAAATTGAGGTAGAAGAACATCTCCCTTTGGAGCAGACAAGGTTGAGGATTCTAAGGACTGGCCTCTTCCCTAAAAAATGGCTTTCTGAGCCCAAGGCAAGAACTCTACTATGCAATGTACAGAGATCTTCCTGTACAAATAGAGATACTAATGCGAACATTGTTTTTAAAAATAATAAATGCTGTCAGACATCCACTGACAACGTAGACAAATACAAGACTACAGCATTTTAGTGTGACTGGAAATTTTGCTAGTAGGAATCAATTTTGGAAATTTATCTTTAAAAACCAAGAAGGCAGAAATAACTTTTAAGCAAGTGTTTAACTTTTCCAGCACTGGCAGAAGCTGCAGAAGGACTGATCTGCAGTAGCACAGCCTGTTTAAGCATAGACATCCTCTTGTCTTAGTATGGTATAAATTGATATATTACCACACTTTTTTGCTCAGTCCTACATTGAAACAAATTTAGCCACATAGAGGTAGCTTCTGAAAGTTCTGCCATAGGATAGGATGCCAGGTGTTTCCATATGAATTCCAAGCTGTCTTTTTGTTTTCGCATTATTTCCATAGCACACAGTGCAAAATTGCTAAATTCAAAGCACATTAATCAATTACATATTAATTTCCCATTCCCATGTAGAATTTGAATTGCAGGAAAGGATGTTACTAAGTCATGATATATTTTCATTTAGTGGAAAATAATTGAATACATGATCATATAAATCTGGAGCCATTCTAAATTTCTGTTTTTCTTTTCATTACCATATTGAGCAGGCATTTAAATCACCAAGGCTTAAATATGCATAAAAGATCCTAAATGACTTTTCTGCTTGTGAAAGCAAATACTGCTCTGTAAGAGAATTTCCCACAACGATGTGAGGAATCTCAAGACTATATGGAACTGAAATCATGGAATATAAATATATATACCTCTAGACATATGCTTACAGAGAGAAAGAGAGAGAGACAGAGAGAGAGAGACAAAGACAGAGAGAGACAGAGACAGAAACAGAAAGGCGGAAAGAGAGATAGAGACAGAGACAGAGAAAGAGAAGAGACAGACCAATCGACAGAAACTGAGTAATGGAGACAGTGAGAAAAATATGCACACATGATTAAAATAATAAAATCTAGCTAACAGTGGTGGCAAATGACAATATTGAGCCCTTATGATGGAGAAGCTCATTAATCTCTGAATTCAAAACAAGCACATTCTACAAAGTGAGCTTTCAGTCCAGACAATTTTATCTTGTAAGTCCCTGATTAAAAAAAATATGCATAAGTATCTCATAATAACATTTCTTTTTTTTAAAACATGAGGGAAAACCGTCACTGAATGACAAAACTATGCTTTCATAGAACAAGAAATATTATGTTCAGGTTAAGGGTTTTATTTAAATGAACTCTAGGATATTTGAAAATTATACCTAATAAGCTAAAACGACATTAATTCAGAACAATGTTAAGGAATCATCATTTAGTCTTTTGTGATTTCTCCTAATATCATTACAAGTATTTAGTGCTCTTGTACATTCTCCACTTTGGGTTATATTTTTGAGTAAGCACTTACTTTCCTTTGTATAGAGATATAAAGATGAATATACATCAATATTGTACAGTCACCATTGTGCAGAAAACACTTAGAACTTATTCCTGACCAATTTATACAAGGGATAATTAAGACCATTCTTTTTTCATACCAGCAATAGGACAGTTTACCTGTTGTGGACACCTGCTTTTGTTATCACCTTTACAAAAGATTTTTGAATCTCTGCATCCTGACAACCATTCATGCAAATGTGAATCGAGGGCTGTGCTGACTCACTAACACAGACTGGGGATTGAGAACGTGATTATTCATTATGTTATTCTATACTTATCAAGTCTTTGACTCTGATGAATCAGATGAGAAAGCTATGAGGTCACTACCTGGCTTCCTTTGTCCTGTCCTGTGTTGTGTTGGTTGCAGTGCCCTTCCCCTTGAGACTTCTATCTACCTTGTAACTTTAACTCTGTTCTTTTACAGGGTGAACCTTAATATTTCAAAGAGCTGACAATATTGTGAATTAACAGTGTGTGCTACTTGAGGTTGGTTAGAAAACAAAGAACGTTTTTGATATAAAATTTTTCATAAAATTAATAATCCTAAGGTAATTAATTTACATTCTGCCTTGCTATGAAGGATAGAAAGGGATAAAATAATTTGGGAGTTAACATACAGACTATCTTCAGTAGGTAGACACAACAGATAATGATGGTTTGCACCTCCCAGTTTCTCAATGGATAGGAGAATCAGTTAAGTATGAGTTTTGACACTTGTATACTTATGATACAGGAAAGCAGATTCCAATGTGGCATTAAAAAGTTAGTAGACACAGTAAAATCAGGTGTAATTGTAGTCATTTTGTGGAAACATGAGGGTTATTTACATGCAGAACTATTGCAGAATGTTACAGAATTATAAAAACTGTTTTCCCGCTTTTTAGTTGATCTATCTTGCATATTGTTATACTGGTTCAGTGCTGATAGGTACTTGTTATTTTTAAGGTTTTTAATCTTGCCCAGACTTAAAAATAAACTAGTGTATTTGGAAGTACTTTCCTTAAACATTTAATCTATTCTGTCCTCTACTACCCTAATATTGATGAGTCTGGATGATAAGCAAAGTAATATGCACAAATTTTGGGCGGCATTTCTCAAAGAGATATTCACAAGAGTGAGCCATGTTTTATTTTTGTATGTTTCATTGTTTACAGTTCTTACTGGAATTCTATTTTGGTTTTCATTTCAAAATAGTATTGTATTTAATTTTTATTGAAAATTAATTTTAATACAATATTTCATCTTTATAACAAGAGTTACTCCTGTTTCTACTCCTCTCAGTTCCTCACCATCTCCCCTCTCTTTCATATCAGCTGTCTTTCTGTCTCACATGGGAAATGCACACCCAAGAGATGACAGCTAAATATATCAAAATGAAATATAATAAGATCAAACCCCATCATATTAAAGATGGACAAGTCAACCCAAGAGAAGTAAAAGTGCCCAAGTGTCTGACAAAGCAAACCCAAGAGAAATAAAAGAGCAGGCACAAGAATGAGAAACTCTTGCTTCCTTTGGCAGCTTCATAAAATAACCTACAGAAATAAAATGATGTAGCTGCAACAAGCAATGTGTGCATCCGCAAACACTGAGCTTGAGTTTAGCGTGGAGGAACATAGCAACTTAAGTTTACTGTGGAGGAACAGCAGGCCAAAGTCCCTGTTCACTGTGAATGCCTTACAATAGGCTTGAAGAATATTCACATCTTTAATGTTATCATACATTAATTGTTCTTTTACTCCTTGTAAAAGATTATTACAGGTGAAATGAAATTATGCTAAATGAATAGGATCAAAAATTATTTTTGAAATACTTCATGACTATAACATGAAGCAACACTTCAAGGAAACAAACCCTTTAGAATATGACTTTCAATATACATACAGCCTTACCTAATTCACTCTGATTCCATTACATTTCTGTAATTATGCATTGGTCCTCAAAATTTTACTTGTATCTTTTATGTATCCACTGTCTACATAAATTCACTTGAACCTTAATTAAGATGGTTAAATGAAATATTTGAGTTTACCACAGTAATGTCTCTCAAGCTTTAGACTAGCGAATGCAATGTCACAGGAAGATTATGTAGGAGAGAAGGTAAAGTTACAATTCTCATATTATCAGAAACATCATAAAGAAAGCTAGATTAGAATACACTCCATGCTCCTATGTGTCTCTATATGCACAGTGAAACACTACGGCTTTCAACATGGGGAGTGCAGGAAGAGTAACTCAAGTGTCTGACAAAGCAAAATGTCTCACCCGAGTAAGTCTGAGCTCTAGGGAACAGGTGCTACAACCTTCAAAATACCAAAGTCAATATAATTTTAAAATTAAATGTCAACTTCACTGAAAACCTAAGCAGTCCATTTATTAAATCTAAAAATACTGCAACATCAAGTATTTACTCCTTTTGTAACAAAAATAAAATTGGCAGCCCCTTTTTGCATTACTACTTACTAAGTGATGACCTCGGGCAAAACTTTCCAAACCTATGAGATTAAAACAAGGGACACTGTTCCTCAGCTCATTTCGCACAAAATGCAAAAGCAACTGACAATGTGAATCTCTACCCTGGAAGTGATAGGCAAAAAAAGGCATGTCCTACCTATCCACAGATACGAAAAATCACTGATTAGGTCACCATCTGTAAATCAGAACAAATCTCATAATTCCAGAACATCCTAATGCTTAAAAGTGAGGTCTTTTCAGCTACCCTTTCTAAAAAGTCAAGTGCAAGCCTGCAAGTGAATTCACAGGCACACAAGATCCGTGTTCAAACTTGAGGGTTCCGTGAGTCTATACCACAATGTGAAGGTCCTACACTCCAGTGTTTTCCTAGTTAGTCAAGAGAATACTAAAGCACACCCCTGAGTCTGTTTCAGTGCTAAACCCTAAAGTAGCATGTTTTCTCATGGTTTTGGCTTAGCTGAAAGAATTTTTATGATATTAAGAAAAGCTTCAAGTATTTTCCCCTTTTAAATTTGCACAAATGTTTATTTAGCTTTATTTACAGAGCAGGGAATATTGTTTTTGCAGTCTCCAATCGTGACTAGGTAACATCGTTAGGAAAGTATGCCAGTTTAAAAGAAATTTAACCAGAATTCTAAAATTAACAGTTGTTGAGGCTCCTCAAGAAGAGGTGAGTGATCATTGCTGGCAGCAGCTCCTGTGCCTCAGTTACTCGGAAGCAGTTCTATTGCAGTCTCTATATCACATGATTTTGAAGACAAGGTCACTATTACTACATTCCTATCAAAACTCATGGCACAGGGGATTTTTTCTTTTTTCTTTTCTCTCTTTTTTTTTATGTAGTCTGGACTAAAAACAGGTGCTCCCACATACACTTGTGTCCAATGTTGAGATACTTTTTGAAAATTTGCACTTGACAGTTTTTCATCTTAACAAGTGCTAAAAAGGTTCTGTTTTGTTCGTGGTATGGTGGTACTTTTACTCCCAGGATCTTGAACTAGAAAGTCAGCAGATTCTGTGAGACACTATATGGGAGGTGTATGTCCAGTCTCAACCCCCTGATCCATAATTTAGTGAAATCCCAATTTAGAGCAGAAACATCCCTTAATATTCACTTATACTCTGAAAAGATTTTGCATATTTTTTCTTTTTTCTTTTTTTTCCCTGAGCCTATGCCTAACTTTTATTATAAAACATATAGAGTATGTTGGGAACTTTGAATTAAAAAATGATGTAAATGTATGGAACCAAATATTTTGTCTTTATAAAGTGCAACTAACGTATATAAAAGAATTAAAACATTTTTAGATTTTTTTTCTGATGATGGCATTAACCACTATGGAAAAAACTTAAGTATCTGCAGAAAGAAATGACAGTAGGTTTTGCTCATACTGCAGAACACAGCATGCTATACATTACAGGTTAGGCTGTTGGGTAAGTTTACAAATGGGGCAAGGGGAGCCTGGTTGTGAATATAGGCCTCATACATCTTTTAAAACTGCAGCAGAGGTAGATGTTTTTACAGTCTAGCATAGCAGCAATGAAAATGAAGTTTTGGTGGGGTAAGGGCTGAAAATGAATTTTGGAATCGAGTAGTGAAATCAGGCATATTGTATGAGAATGAAAGAAGTGTTTACATAAGAAAAAGGAAGGTGTTTGGTCACAGTTAATTTTATTTCATGGACTGTGATAAAATACTTCTGCATTAGTTACATTTTCTACTTTAAAGTATTTGAAGTTTCTAGTTACATTTTCGTCTTTCAGGACCTGTTTTAGTATGTACCAATCAGACTGTTAGTGTCACTGAGGAATAGCCTTTTCTCAAGCATGATGTTCAGTGTCTGCACAAGTTGTGACATGCTAATGCACTCTGTTTGTAGCTTTTCAATAGAGTACAAACACATAGCATAAGATAGGGCCAGTGTTGGTGTCTTATTACTGCTTTCTTAGACTGCAAGAAAATCTGGAGCCTGCAGTCCTCACTGGAAGCTGCCGTGATTCTGTTGCCATTGGCATGGTTAATCTCACCATGCTGCTATCTATTGTCAGTTGTGGCACAGGTGTGTTTGGTTCTGAGGCAAGTGGATCAAGTCATTGCACTGAGCTTTTAATTATCATGTTTGGTACTGTCACCTACATTTTACAGGCATAATAATAAAAGCTAGACTATTTGATTAAGAGGAAAAAGTCATATTAAATTTAATTTTAGACTTTCCAAAACGAATGAAATATTATTGAAATTAATATCTATTTTTTAGCATGTAGCATTTGATGGTGCATTGTCATGGTATAAATTTCCCTTTGAAAGAAACTTCTTTCTTAGCTTCTTTAGATTTCTAGGCAGGTTGTTAATGATGGTTAGTTCTGTAGGAGGTCCATTAACTTCTTGTAAGGGGGATATATAGGCTTGGTACTAGAAATACCATTGAAGCAGTGTGGCCTATGATTGGAGGGTTTGGTGTCTGCCTTGAGAATTAAAAACTATGAAATGTTATTGTTTATAACTAAATTGTTAAAAAATAAAAACATTTTAAAGACGAAAAAATGAATTAGAGAGCAACGTGTTAACACACATAGGGATGCCCCAAAATCAGTAATCTGAATGTTATAACATATTTACAGAGGACCTAGTGCAGACTATTGTACATTCTAGAACATGGAAGTCCACAAAGGCATTCCATTAGCGCTCTCTCTCTCTCTCTCTCTCTCTCTCTCTCTCTCTCTCTCTCTCTCGTATGTGCACACACACTCTCTCTTTGGTTTTCCTTTCAACATGTTGGGATTTAAGATTTTTTTCTTTTTTTATTAGATATATTTTTTATTTACATTTCAAACGATTTCCCCTTTTCTAGCCCCCCACTCCCCGAAAGTCCCATAAGCCCCCTTCTCTCCCCTTGTCCTCCCACCCACCCCTTCCCACTTCCCCGTTCTGGTTTTGCCAAATACTGCTTCACTGAGTCTTTCCAGATCAAGGGGCCACTCCTCCTTTCTTCTTGTACCTCATTTGATGTGTGGATTATATTTTGGGTATTCCAATTTTCTAGGTTAATATCCACTTATTAGTGAGTGGTTTTCCTTTCAACATGTTGGGATTTAAGATTTTTAAGGTATTCACAAAGTGTAGTCATGTGGTAACTCGTGCCACCAGCACTCTAAGCTTTTGTGAAAGTTGTTGCTTCTCAAGCAGTGTTAATTATTTCAGTTATAGCATAATGGTACTATATCATACACCTTTTGATGCTTTACTTGTGTAACATAAATTTAATTTGGTATAATATTATCCTTGAAAATACATTCATTATTTAAGTATTTCTGCATTGAGACTTTTGGTTTCCATATACTGATATAAATATAAGCTTAATTTAGCTGAAGTATAGCGTTGACTATTATACATACACATTGTATATAGATAATTATACATGTCTAAATGAGTTCCTCTATGCCAATGACTAGTTTTTGGTATTACATTTTCAACATGGGTTCCATCAAACCTCACAAAACAAAAGACAGTATATAGGATCTTCATATGGAGAGAACAGGGAGAATTTGTATTTTTCAGATTTGAACAATATCACTCAATATTATAAGTTCTTTTCATTTTATCTAATTACCTGAAAGTTTCATTTTTTTTACTATTTAACTTTATTTAACTGTATGTGGCACATATATACACATTTTTATATAAATATATGGAAGGAATTATGGTAGAAACTATAAGGAGAAATATAGGAGAAAGAAAGAGGGAGAGACAGAGAGAGAGAGAAAGACAGGGGGAGAGAGAGAGAGAGAGAGAGAGAGAGAGAGAGAGAGAGAGAGAGAGAGAGGGGGAGAGGGAGAGGAAGAAAGAAATCTTATTTTCATGTACAAATTATACATATATGTTGGAATCACAATTACAACATATAGGAATATAACGCATTGTTATATGATGAGAATTGTTAATATTTACATTTTCTGATTCATTTATACAATCTGTGCATGGATGAACTTCAATTTACACCCTAGCCGTGATGAAAGGTATAGAATGCTGAAAGATAAAATATCTAAATACAATCAGGAATAAGAAATAATAGATTATAAATACTAATTAGTGAGGAGAAAAAAAGCCAGCACAAGACTTTTAATCTTAGAACCCACTGAATGTGTTATACTTCCACAAGCAGGGCCCCACCGTATAAACAATAACAAACAGATCCACTGTCTAGTAACTAAGTGTTAAAATAATTCAATCTGTGAGGAGCACTTCCCATCCAATCTATCAGAAGTACTCCTTGACCTCTCACTACTGCCAATCCAGTTCAGTCGCTCGCATTCTTCAGGAAAATATCATGACACTTGTGAATCCATTAAGGAAACTAAATTCTTAATAGACCAAGGGCTGGGTACATAATATTTGCCCACAGCCTAACTTGGTGCAGAAAGTAAATGAACACTGCACAATCAGGGATAGATAATTTCCTGCCCTTATGTTAAAATAAATCATTTTAAGAAAACTTTCACAAACAATGTTTTCATTGTATATCCCTAACTAATTTGTGCTGAGTATGTAGACCTGGGTATTCCTTACCTCAAGAGAGTTTCCTGTCTTTCCTACTTTGGGATTTAAGGCATATTCCAGTCTACATGGCATCAATCTTCCTCTTTATCTTCTGCATTATTTGGTATGTATCTTCTAAAATCTGCTATGCTCACTTAAAACAATTACATTAGGTTAGAAATACAGACTTTCCTATTTTGAAAACATTTCCCCCCACGTAGTCCTTGAGGATTCCATGCTGGATAAGTTGCTGTAGACAAGTGAGCTTCCTGAATATAGTTCAACTTTTGCTCAAATGTAATGGGTGTAACAGAGAAAGGTAAACCCCTGGTGCTTCATCATTGGATAGCTACTCACTGCTGCTGTGCATTCTCATGTTTA
Organism: Apodemus sylvaticus; assembly: GCF_947179515.1. Lineage (NCBI taxonomy): Eukaryota > Metazoa > Chordata > Mammalia > Rodentia > Muridae > Apodemus > Apodemus sylvaticus. The sequence goes on along the minus strand of NC_067472.1, from coordinate 151,141,895 downwards.
TCATTGCTGTATTCTTCATTTTTTACCATGTTGTGATTAGACTGGTGAGAACATCACTGCCTACTATTTGCTGTGATTGCCTCCTGGGAGATATCCCACAGCATGGAACAATTGTCCTGTAGATCAGTTTGAAGGTTTACTTTCATAAGTTAATGTTGTGTGGATGAATTTATGATTTTAAAGAGTAAATGATTTGATTCAAATAGATTTAAGAAGTTATAGCAGTTTATTGAAAGTTTAAGTTGATGGTTTAAGTTGTGTTTTCAGAATGATTTTATAAAGTTAGAATTAAGAGTAGATTGTGTCCCAACCACTGTATAGTATAAAGAAGGATAGCCTTAAGACTAGTTATCAGTTGAATAAAGAAAAGGGGAAAAAAGATCATATAGTTGCAGGTTGGTTCTAAATTCTAGGATTTTCTTACATATGCAGGAAGCCACAAAATTTGGTAACACTATAAAGGACAAAGTTATACAAAGAGGAAATAAATTACAAGATTGGCTGAAAACTATTAAGATTGGCTGAAAATGTCATCTGAGAAATTATTTTTTTTCTTGGTGAGTACAAATTGTCATCATTTAGGTATAGGAAAAAACTGGCTACTGCTGACTGGCTTGCTTAAACTTTGACCATCAATGAGAAAAGAAATATTACTTTGGTATTAAGATGAATTTAGGGAGAGAATTGCCAGTCCACTAATTCAATCTTTACTACCCAAAGGAAATATGAACTGGGTAATTAATTACTGACACCTCAAACAGCCTTCAGTTTACCCTGTAGTTTCAATGGTACTCTGACAAATACATTCATCAAGTCTCACTCTGTTCCAGGAATAAACATTGAAAGTGTATTTGTCTGCCTGGACAAGTCCTTGCCTTTTTTTTTTTTTTTTTTTTTTTTGCAATTTCATGAAAGTAACTCCCATGCTAGCCCAAAGACTTTGAATATGACCTAACTTACCTACAGTCTATTAAATAATGATTGTTCTTCCCCCACTGACTGACTTTCAATATTTCAAAAGGGTATTGAAATATTACATGTATAGTCTCAGTTACTATGGTAATATCTTTCCCACTCATATTTTCTCCTACCAGACATTCCTGGGAAACTTCACCTGCAATGACCAAGTTGATAAAATGGTTCTTATCATTTGACATATGTACTATTTATTTCTCAGTGGTATGATTTGTAAATCACCTGGTTACCTAATTTCCTCAATAATCAGAATGCACAGATCCAATCACAGGACACATACTATCATAGGACTGGATTTAAGAGACTATTTTATATTTATTTTGAAGTTCTATCACTTGGGGTATTGTGATTAACCTACCTTTAATCTCATTACATGTGTGGAATAATCAAGTGCATGTTTTCACATTTATGGCCACATAATCTATAGAGCAAGCAACAGACCAGCCAAATCTTTGTGTGTCAGAACAGTAGCAATATCAATATCAACAATTATCTTTGTCTATCTAACTAATTCTGATACATTATACTCACAAACTATTATCACAGACTCCAGCAGTGGATGAGTGCTCCTCTTTCTCCACATCCTCGCCAGCACCTGTTGTCTTCTGAGTTTTTAATCTTAGCCATTCTGACTGGTGTAAGGTGAAATCTCAGGATTGTTTTGATTTGCATTTCCCTAATGACTAATGATGTTGAGCATTTCTTAAGGTGCTTCTCTGCCATCTGATTTTCTTCAGGTGAAAAAAAAATTAGATATGTACCCCATTTTGTAGTAGGGGTATTTGGTTCCCTGGGTTCTAACTTCTTGAGTTCTTTGTATATATTGGATATTAGCCCTCTATTGGATGTAGTGATGGTGAAGATTTTTTTCCAATTTGTTGGTGGCTGATTTGTCCTTTTGATGGTGTTCTTTGCCTTACAGAAACTTTGTAATTTTATGAGGTCCCCTTTGTCAATTCTTGATCTTAGAGCATAACCTATTGGTGTCCTGTTCAGGAACTTTCTCTCTGAACCGATGTCCTCAAGGGTCTTCCCCTGTTTCTTTTCTATTACCTTCAGAGTGCCTGGCTTTATGTGGAGGTCCTTGATCCATTTGTAGTTGAGCTTAGTACAAGGAGATAAGGATGGATCAATTCACATTCTTCTGCATGCTAACCTTCAGTTGAAACTGCAGCATTTGTTGAAAAGTCTATCTTTATTCCACTGGATATTTTCAGCCCCTTTGTCGAGGTTCAAGTGGCCATAGGTGTGTGTGTTGATTTTTGGATATTCAGTCCTATTCCATTGATCTGCCTGCCTGTCACTGTACCAAATTGGAATACCCAAAACATAATACACACCTCAAATGAATGGAGAAGTGGCTCCTGATTATGCAAAGACTTCGTGTCACATTATAGGGCAATACCAGAACAGGGAAGTGGGAAGGGGTGGATGGGGAAATAGAGGAAGGAAAGAGGGCTTATGGGACTTTTGAGGAGTAGGAAGCCAGAAAAGGGGAAATCATTTGAAATGTAAATATAAAATATATTGAATTAAAAGAAAGTACCTTATAAAATTGTAAAGAACTATAAGTTAGGTAGTAGTGCATCAGGACTTTAATCCCAGCACTTGGGAGGTACAGGCAGTCAGATTTCTGAATTCAAGGACAGCTTGGTCTACAGTGAGCCAGGAATGTACAGAGAAACCCTGTAAAAAATCTATTTGTGTATGTATGTGTGTGTGTGTGTGTGTGTGTGTGTGTGTGTGTACAGAGAGAGAGAGAGAGAGAGAGAGAGAGAGAGAGAAGCAGAGACAGAGACAGAGAGACAGAGAGACAGAGAAAGAGAGAAACTCTATGTATTATGCAAATAAGTCATTGTTGTGCACAAGCACAGGAATCTGTGTGTAGAAGGGAATGTAGTTCTCTCAATTGCTATTGTTACTCCTGTTATTCATATTATGACCATTAGTTTTATACCTTAATGTATAATTATACTATTCTACCTCTACATATCAATATGTCAAGTACAGTAGAAGAGAGTAATAATTACACCTGGATGAGGAGAATAATTAATACTGATATGATCCTGGATTTTAATACTTAATGCCTTTACTAATGCTTTGTATACTCTGAATTCTGTTGCATATTATCAGCTTTTAAGAAAAATTTCCTGGAATTATAGGAAATTTAAAATCAGACTCTTGAATGTATAGAATGTGATTTTTAGTCCATAAGGGAAACTTTCAGGTAAAGCTCACAGAGAAAAGAAAAAATTTATCAGTTAAATGTTTGAGAAATTTCACTGACATATAAACATTGCATTTTAGATATATGGAATGCTAAATATCTAGAATGGAAATATCATGGGCATTTAGAATGCTTTTTAGGAACTTGTCATCCACCTCTTACTCTTTTCACGCCCTTTCAATTAGCTGGTAAAACTTTTGCAATTCATTATCAGACCACAGAAACATAAAACCTAGATTCAAAACAGAAACATAAAACCTAAGATGGACTTATCATCAAGTGTTATATAAACTTAGACTAGGTATTTTCTCATTTCCACAAACCTTCAGTAGACATTTCTCTTAAAAATACTTGTAAAATATATTATTATATGAATATATTTTAATGTGGATATGCAAATCTTTATAAATATTCTAGAGTTGAACATATAGTGAAGTCATCCTAAATTCCTGTTCAAATTCCTGACATCCTGACTTGGCTAAGGATTAATAATCTGTCCTTCATCTTTTCCTGTAAAATTTATGTATACATAAAAAAATATGTGTCCAAATACTTTTCAAGTTATAAACTTTCTGTATTCTAGTAAACCTAAATTATTATTATAAAACTGAATGAAATTATCACTTTTTCCTTTTCAATTTGTTTATAATTACCTTTCCTTTATAATAGGGAGAATACTACCATAGTTTAATTTATTACTGGATGTCAAAAGAGATTTAAATTTCTTTTAAAATACTAAATCAATTTCAATGTGGAAAATAGCACCAATAACTAATAGGAAATCATAATTTGCAAACAATTTCATCATTAGAATTAGATTAAAATGTCTTCATTATTTTTCTTAAGCTGTTCTTTCTCCTACATTCTTTTATATACATCCCAAATCTGCTAGGGAAACTTTTCATTCATTTGTTTTGATTCTGTGTTAAGAATGGTTACTCATTACTTTGGATTTACTTGTTTGTTTTATTAGTTATTATTTAGGCAAAACTAGTGAATACCTGAAATCTGTCTGAATTAGTGGAACATATGTTAGTTAGTATTGCAGGAATGGATAAAATCTCCTCATACTAATATTCATAGTAGAAACATAAAACATGACTATTAAAAGGATGGACAATGGACTAAATTATAGTGCTTTTTATTAAAAATGGGTTTTTCAGCATAATATACTCTGATTATTATTGGCCTCCCTTTACTTGTCCCCGTCCCTGCCCACATGAATTTCTATTAATACAAAACATTTCTAAGTGTTAGAAATAAAATAAAATGAAAATAAAATTTGTGGTAACATAAAGCAAATTCTGAACCCAATGGAAATAGCAGAAGGAAAAGAGCCCAAGATAATAGCACAAGAGGATATACAGTAACTCACATATTTAGGCATTTTATTGTAATGCTGACATGGAAGCCATAATATATAAGAAGAGGACCAAGTGCACACACTGTGAGAGTTCATATGAGTTCAGATTATAATGCTTAAGGAAGTCATGTTGTATTGTGTTTCCATGTGTTCTGGCTATTATATTTGGTAAGCCTCCTCTTTTTAATATTTACCTTAGCACTGAAAGGATGGATTTTGTGGTATTAAAAAGCTTAGGTTTGGTTGTCCCAAGAATACTCACTCTCTGTATAATATATAACAATGTGGGTCTCTGTACTTTTCCCAACTCTTGAAGAAGACCTGAAGTCCAATTAGATATTGGTTGTTTACTCCCACATGCTTTCTTTTACCATTGCTACAGTATGTCTTTAAGGTAGGATACTATTGTAAATCAAACATATGTAGTTTGCTTATTTGTGTATATTTCTGTTTTAGTAGTGTCTACATTTAGTCCTTGTACCAAAGATGCTAGAACATGTTAGGAGGATGAGGTGTAGATCCCTGTTCAACATCTCATTTTTCCTTGAGTTTTGTATGTGTAACTCACTCTTCTTACAAGAAAGAGCATTTGGTAACAGAAATTACTGTTTTACTTCTGACTTTCATATCATGTGGCAATTCCATTTCATTTGCATTCATGTATGCATATACTAATGATTGGTCTGTTGTATCTTTCCATACAAATTCTCAAAGGGCCTTCATTTAAACTATATACCCCGTGTTCCATCCTCTACTGACTTCTCTACTTCACTCCTTGTTATTCCCATTCCATTGCCCAGTCTGCCCACCCCTAGCAAACTGTATAATTTTGCATTACTAAGGAGATCTGTCACTCCTTAGTACCTTCCTCTAAACCCAATCTGGGTTTACAGATTGCAATGTGTTTATCACTGATTTAGTTGCTATTTTCATATTAGTCAATACACATCATATTTGTCGTTTGAGATCTAGGTTTTATCACTCATTATGATTCCTGGTTCAGTTCATTTACCTGTGAATTTCCTTATTTCATTTCTTTTAAAGCATGAATATTTCAAACAAGAATATGTAAAAGGAAGTTACCATGTTAAATTTTATCTGGAATCCAGCCTTGGGTAAGATAAACTTGAGTAACTATTGTGTGAGGCCACTTTGGTTTATAGGAGTTGTGAAGAACCATAGGCTGCAGCTTTGACTCTATATCAAAAAGCACCAAAAAACTGATAATAAATTGGTGAAGAATTTTTCAATGGAACAATAATTTATTGACTTGAGGCATTAGTTAGGCAAAAGCTGTTGGAATTACTTCCTATTACAGGCCTGAAAAAGTAGACAATACAAATGAAATGAGTTTATTTTTAGTATTTTCAAAAACCAATGAGAAATATAGGTGTAGATCAAAGTAAAATGCATGCCTAGTGTTTTACAACTCCTGAGTTGAAACCCAAGTATTTCAATGAAAAATATCTTTGATGCACCATTGAGTGGGTAGAGAATGTGAGTTGAACTCCAGTCAAACCAAATAAACATTTTCATACTGGAAAGCATCATGGCAAAAGTAGAGAATTGACTTTCACATGTTTTCCTCTGAACAATAAAGGTTCCTACTTCCAAAAGTAGATTAATTTTAATGTCTTAAGGTGAATGAATATGGAATCTATACTTGTTTTTAATTACTAATTTTTGAAAATGAAAATTTTTCAATTTATTCTAATTTTGTGACACTACATTTTGTCCTACCTGATTCTTTCCACCTCTTTTACCACCTAAATCTTCAAGTTCTCTCCCCTTAAAAATAATACAGCAAGTAAAGAATGCCAAAATAAAACAAAACTAACAACAAAGGATTCATGCAACCAAACACAAATGCAAATTTAAATACAAAATACAAAGTTATAACGTATTGAAAAATCACCAATATCATTTAAAATACAGTACATTATGAGTCAAAAAAAATAATCCAAAATTATTCTTGATCCACATCAAATGTCTGTCTTCTGCATGTAATGAGAATTCTGCATCTTGATCTGGGTTCTCTACCCTGTAAGGTACTACTGGGGTAATCTAGTTTTTCCACTTGCTGAATATGTCAAACGGAGATTCCTTCCTGATGAGAGGTGGACAATCTTACATTATTCCTGATCACAGTGCATGGACTCCAAATAATTTGGCTTGTACTGACCGTGTGCATGTGTCATTCTCTGGAGTACTTCATATGTGCATCAGTTCTATAATGTTTGCGAAGTATGGTTGCCTTGCTGTCATTCCTCCTGGCACCACCGGCCTTAGTAATGTTCTAAGATGTCTTCTACAAAATTTTGCTGAGCCTTACGGAGAAATTATAATTGGAATGTGTGATTTATGATAGGTTATTTTCCAGATATGGGTATCTGTATCTGGCTCCATCTACTGTGAATGTTAGCTTCTGTGATTAAGGTGTAACAATGCACTTAATCTTTCTATTCTCAACTCTTTGACAGCTCCCAGTTGCCTGAGTAACTCAAGAGTCTGAGAACCAGATAGCCCAGGCTCCCTGCATACCTGGGTACCCCTGAGCCAGCTCAGGCAGTCCTTCAGACTTCGGACTGTGCTTCTCCACCAAGAGGATAGCTCCTGTGACTTTGCATAGACTGACAGGCACCCAGCCTTGTATAACCACAGTCAAACTCTCCAGTCCCTCCACAGTAGGTACAGGACACAACAAATTGAACAGTCTTCTAAGGTATGTTCTCATGCAGAGACATAGTAAGAATAAGTTAGGACCATATTAGTTCTCACATCATATTATACACAAATTAACACAATACTTATAGATCAATGGGAATCATATGAGTCTGACTGACTTAAAGAGTTAGAGAGAAATATTTGCCATGTGCATCTATTACATGCAGATTTAAAAGAGAAACTGATTTATTAGGTCATTGTGTATAGAATATTTATATTTCATTCTGTATAAGTGCATTTTTGCCACATACTTTCAATTGCATTTAAACTACAAATCATATAACAGAGAGAGCTTTATGAAACTGGTTGCTCTTTAAAATATCACTGTGAGAGCTGCTACATTTACTTTCTTTTGTCACCATGAAGGAGGCAATACTTCTGGCATCAGAAATTGCAGATGCTTCCTTCAGTGATGGTCATTACTACTTATGGATTGTTCCTAGAAATGTGCTATTTTTATCAGGGCTTTGCACCTAGATATTTACACGGGTGTGATATGGATATGGGTTAATGATAAGAAGCAGTTGTGTCAGCAGGTGGAAACTGTTAGATTCTGAATTCAGGTAGTAATCAGTGGTCAGCATGAAGACAGACCCATCCCACATTGTGCTTCTTTTGCATGTAAGACAAAACTTTTCTTCCTTAAATCAACCATTCCTCTTGGAATGATTTCTTATCAAAATTGTAAACCTGTTGTAAAGGCCAAACAATCAGCCCAGCTTTTTAAAAAGAAATTCCAATTTGTGTGTTTTTTTTCTTTTTTTTTATTTGATATATTTTTTATTTACATTTCAAATGATTTCCCCTTTTCTGTTTTTTTTGAATTTTTTTATTCAATATAATTTATTTACATTTCAAATGATTTCCCTTTTCTAGCCCCCCCAGGGACTAAATTACAACTCTAGGAAGAAGACCACAAATATCACCTAAGCAAATATCCTATGGCAAGCCTTATAGCAACAGCCAGTCTGGTTACAATAAGGGAGTAAAGGTAAATGCAGATATCTAAAGACATCCTGCAGAGAATAGACAACTTAGACATACTGTTCATCAGGTGTTTTTGTCCCCTTGTTAAGTTTTTGCACTGTATGCCTGAAATGTGTTTTTTAAAATATTAACTACCTGAGCAATATGAAAATTCCTCAAGTTCGCAGTAACCCCAATAAAAATACTGAAGGCCTACACTGGAGGTTCTCACTCTGACATGTGCATCAAGGATGGTGGGAGACCTTGATCTAGAGCTCATAACAAAAACACTTATGTATTTAATTGGATTGGGCTCCTTCATGGTCTTTTGGGCTCCCTACTCCTTGGGACTAACACAGTACCTATCACAAAAAAAAATACAAAAAACAAAAATTTTTATTTACCATATTTGTTGATGTTGAACTTTGCTGTTGATGTTGAGCATTCTACCAACTGCTCATAAGAAAAGCTTTTCCTAGAATTAACATAATTCAGTTTCTATAGTGTCCTTTTCCCCTCTCATATATAGTTACATAAAGCATGGTCTTGAGCTAAAAACTTTAAATCTTGTTCTTCATTATTAATCTTACACATTTTCTTTTTTTCGTGCATTTTTATTAGATGCAATTTTTATTTACATTTCAAAATGATTTCCCCTTTTCTGCAGCCACCTACTCCCCCAAAAGTCACATAAGCCCCCTTTCCTCCCTCTGTTCTCCCATCCAAACTTTCCCACTTCCCTGTTCTGGTTTTGTCCTATACTGCTACACTGAGTCATTCCAGAATCAGGGGCCACTCCTCCGTTCTTCTTGTACCTCATTTGATGTGTGGATTATGTTTTGGGTATTCTAATTTTCTAGGCTAATATCCACTTATTAGTGAGTGCATACCATGATTGCTCTTTTTAGACTGGGTTAACTCACTTAGTACGATTTTTTCCGGCTCCATCCATTTGCCTAGGAATTTCATGAACGCACTGTTTCTAATGGCTGAATAGTACTCCATTGTGTATATATACCACATTTTTTGTATCCATTCTTCTGTTGAGGGATACCTGGGTTCTTTCCAGCTTCTGGATATTATAAATATGGCTGCTATGAACATAGAGGAGCATGTATCCTTATTACATGCTGGGGAATCTTCTACGTATATGCCCAGGTGTAGTATAGCCAGATCTATCAGAAGTGACGTGCCCAGTTTTCTGAGGAAACACCAGACTGCTTTCCAGAGTGGTTGTACCAATTTGCAACCCCACCACCAGTGGAGGAGTGTTCCTCTTTATCCACATCCTCGCCAACACCTGCTGTCTCCTGAATTTTTAATCTTACACAATTTCCATTGTCTCATTTAAGATTGCTTATCTCCCTATTATTCTTTTCTCATTCATCATATCTCCTCATTTCCCTCCAATCAATACATGCAGGTCTCCCCAATATCTATCCTCTCATCCAGATCCATTCCTACTCCCATTCCCTTTAAAAAAACAAACAAAATAATCCCCAAAATAAAAAAAACAAACAAACAAAAAAAAAACAAAAAACAAAATGAGCAAAAATTACTGGTTTCCCAAGGATGTGTCCGCAGAACATCCACTCTTAGAATAAAAAGTTACTGTAAGGCTAGGACCAAAACATCTCAAGAAGGTGGGGCAAAGAAGCCATTAGCAATTTAATTGCTACTGAATGAAATACTAAAAAGGACTTCCTATGAAGAATGGCACATTTACTTATTAACCAATATTTTTAAATCTCATGTTTAGAATTTTCTGATGAGTGGATTTAGAACCAAAGCAATTCATAAAAGATGCTTTCTACATAATTCCAACTAGTATTAATCCATCTTAAAGCTGAGAATGTCCTTTTCCTTTTATTACTTTCAACAATAACTAAGATCCTATTGCAGGGTCCTGATCCAGTCAGTATACCTACTACAGGAAGTAAGTCAAAAAAGTCCTGTACAGCATGGTGTCCTCCCCCCCCAACCACTTCCTCTGTTCTCTGCCCAGAGAAAATACAGTGAAACTACAAGGACCAAAGTTCCTTTCAGTTTTGAACTTCCCCTGAGGTCAAGCATTGAAGCAACAACTGCCTTCATCAGCGGACACTCAACACTTATTTCCTTTTAACATTTTTGTTTCATCCTTTGAATCATGAATTTGCAATTGCTACTGACACTACAAATCCTGCCCTTTTTTCATTAATCATATTTTATTCAGATACAAATTTACAAATGTTCCTCAAAGACAGATTTGCTCTTTTAATAAAGGGAGTAAAGGGTTCAACATTAATTCAGGGATTACAAAAGGCAAGAGTCCCTTTCCATGGTTTATAATGTATAATTTCATAGAATTTTCAGGACATTTGTTGTTCTTTTTTAAACATAAATTTAGATGTGATTCCTTAAATGGAATGTGGATGTCTATCACAGGGCATACTTTGAATTGTTCAGTACTTTGTGCTATCTGCCTATACATACCTAAACACGGCAGTGTAAGACAAAACTTGTATAGGAGATACTTGCGTCACTGCCTCATAATTTGTCCTCAAGTATTATGCCAATTACAGGTTATGTGGAGAGTGTCTCAGTTATTTAAGCAATTTTGTGTTTTTTTTTTAATTTGGTATTAATTCCAGGCTTTAGACAGAAAGTGGTTTGTTATGATAGCAAAAGATTTCATCTTACACCAGTCAGAATGGCTAAGATTAAAAATTCAGGAGACAGCAGGTGTTGGAGAGGGTGTGGAGAAAGAGGAACACTCCTCCACTGCTGGTGGGGTTGCAAATTGGTACAACCACTCTGGAAATCAGTCTGGCGGTTCCTCCGAAAACTGGGCACCTCACTTCCAGTAGATCCTGCTATACCACTCCTGGGCATATACCCAGAGGATTCCCCACCATGTAATAAGGATACATGCTCTACTATGTTCATAGCAGCCCTATTTATAATTGCCAGATGCTGGAAAGAACCCAGGTATCCCTCAACAGAAGAGTGGATGCAAAAAATGTGGTATATCTACACAATGGAGTACAATTCAGCTATTAGAAACAATGAATTCATGAAATTCTTAGGCAAATGGATGGAGCTAGAGAACATCATACTAAGTGAGGTAACCCAGACTCAAAAGGTGAATCATGGTATGCACTCACTAATAAGTGGTTATTAACCTAGAAAACTGGAATACCCAAAACATAATCCACACATCAAATGAGGTACAAGAAGAAAGGAGGCGTGGCGCCTGGTTCTGTAAAGACTCAGTGAAACAGTATTAGGCAAATCCAGAACGGGGAAGTGGGAAGGGGTGGGTGGGAGGACAGGGGAAGAGAACTTATGGGACTTAAGAGGCTTACAGGACTTTCGGGGAGTCGGGGGCTAGAAAAGTGGAAATCATTTGAAATGTAAATAAATTATATTGAATAAAAAAATTTATATTTAAAAAAAAAAGAAACTTCAACATAGTCTTCTTTTGAAGTTATTAGGTTATATCAAAGTACAGCAGAAAATTTTGACTATTAAGTCATATGGAAAGAGCATGTGAAAGACCAGTGGATGGAAAATGATTACTGAGAAATACTGTGTCAAGAATGATCAGTGATAAGACCTCATCATGAAGAGAGAAGTTATGAGAAACACACTCAGATATGCAGAAAGGTAGATTATGCTTTAAGAAAAATTGTTCTCATTGAAATAAAATTGTACTTGAAAATGTGAATGTATCTTAAATACAAAGTTCCACAATCTCAATGGAATTTGATTGGCAAAAATTGATTGAGGAAAGGCTATTATTTCCTTAATAAGTTTAAGGATAATTATGTGTTTTGTGGTTGCTGTTCTTGTTTCTGTTGTGACCATTTTCCCTTATTCCTTTAGTGATCTATCTCTAGAGCTTTGCCTGTGTATGTAATATTACTTATTTATGTTTACCAGTGCCATTCCAATAATTCAAGTTTTTTCTTTTATTTTTGTTATGATTTATTTATTTATTTATTACACTCCTGATTTTTCCTCCCCTCAATGCTATGACTGCTCCATGCCACATACCTCTTCCCCATCACCCTTTCTCTAAAAGGATGTCCTCATCACTCACCAAAGCAGATCTCTAAATTTCCTAAGTCCACCACTCTCTTGAGGGTTATGTGCATCATGTTTGATTAAACCTAGACTTCACAGTCTTCTGCTGTATTTGTGTTGGGGGCCACATATCAGCTCGTGTATGCTGCCCTGTTGGTGATCCAGTGTTTGAGAGATATCCAGGTCCAGGTTAATTGAGACAGCTGGTCCCCCTACAAGGTGAGCTTCCTCCTCAACTTCTTCCAGACTTTTTCTAATTCAAACAAAGATCAGCATCTTCAGTCCATTCATTGGTTGCAAACAACTGTATCTCACTCTTTCAGCTTTTTGTTGTGCCTTTCTGAGGTATACCATAAGTCCTTTCTGTGAATACTCCATAACATCAGTAAGAGTGTCTTGCTTGGGACCCACCCTTGAGCTTGATCCTACTTTGGGATCTGGACCCTCTGTTACTGGACCTTCTTTTCCTCAATCTACTCTCTATTTCAATCTTTGCAATTCTATTAGACAGGAACAATTATGGGTCAAATTTTTGTTTTTGGGTTGTGAACACCCTCCCTCACTTGCTGCTGGAGGTGGTCATTATAAATTCTCTCTCCCTACAGTCAGGCATTTCATCTAAAGTCCCTCCTTTGGGTTCTGATTGTCTCTCACCTCCCAGGTCTCTGGTATGGATAGTCCCCAAACCTCATTTCTCCTGAGGTCTCATGTTTCCATTATTTATGCTGGGCATCAGGTCTTTAGTCCTTTTCCATCACCAATTAGAAGATCAGTTTCCCCCTCTGCTCCACCCACATCCACTTTCCCTCACAGGTCATTCCCTTACCACTTATGATTTCTTCTCCCTCCTTTGACCTTTTTGAGCTCTTGGATTGCGCCTTGAGTATTCTTTACATTTTTTAGGCTAATATCCACTTGTAAGTGTGGACATACCCTGCATTTCCTTTTTGGACGTAGTTACCTCACTCAGAATGATATTTTCTAGTTCCATCCATTTGCCTGCAAAATCCAGGATGTCCTTATTCTTAATGTCATGAAGTATTACATTATGTGAATGAACCACATTCTCTGTATCCATTCTTCATTCCTTGGGCATTTGGGTTGTTTCCTGCTCATTCCTATCAGAAAAAAAATGCTGCTATAAACATAGTAGAACACGTGCTCCTATGGCATGGTGGGGCATGCTTTGAGTGTATTCTGAGAGTGTTATTTCTGGGTCTTCAGATAGAATATATTTCCAATTTTCTGAGGAACCTTTAGATTTATATCCACAGTGTTTTTGCTAGTTTCCGATCCCACCACAATGAAAGAGTGTTCTTCTTTCCACACATCATTACTAACATGTTTTGTCACATGAGATTTAGATCTTAGCCATTCTGATTGGTGGGAGGTGGAATCCCAGGGGCATTTTGATTTGCTTTTCTCTCATCACTAAGTACTTTGAACATTTCTTTGGGTGCTTCACAACCATTTGTGATTCCTCTATTGTGGATTCTCAGTTTATTTCTATACCTTATTTTGATTGGGATGTTTGTTTTTTGTTGATCAGTTTCTTAAGTTCTTTATATATTTTGAACATTAATCCTCTATCAGATTTGGAATTAGTGAAGTATTTTCCCAGTCTATAGGTTGTGTATTTGTCTCAATGACTTTGTCCTTTTTCCTTACATATACTTTCCAGTTCATGAGGTGTCATTTATCAATCACTGATCTTAGAGCATGAGCCACTGCATTTCTGTTTAGGAAATTGTCCCTCTGCCAATATGTTTAAGGCTCTTTCCCACTTTCTCTTCTATTAGATTCAGTGTATCTGTTTTTTTGTTGTTGTTGCTGTTCAGATCTCTGTTCTACTTGGAATTGTGCTTTGTGCTAGGTGACAAATATGGACCTGGAAACATTTTTATACATAAAGACAGCCAGTTACACCTGTCATATTTATTCAAGATTCTTTCTTATTTCCATTTTATGTGTTTGGAGTCTTTGTAAAAGCAAAAGTGTGCATAAGTGTGTTTTTATTCCAGTGTCTTCAATTTTATTCCATTGATGAATGTGTTGTTGCATGTACAAATAACAGCACTATTTACCATTATTATTTGGTAGTAAAGCTTGAAATCAGGGATGATCATTTCTCTATGCTTTTATTGTTAAGAATTTTTTCGCTATTCTGCAGTGTTTGCCTTTTTAGAAGAACTTGAGTTCATCTTTCAGTATTTTTTCAAAAAGTTCTTTCCTTTCAAACATATGTATATTTTCTAATTAACAACTCATATTTTTCATGATTTCTACTACCAAGAATGAGTTTGCTGAAATTGATGTGTTTAACTCAGATTCTCAAAATCATATTACCAAAATTGACTGTCAAATTCCTTGAAAATTCACTTTCAATTCAATATCTGATGTAGTTGGGGAGGCATTCTGAGATATGTAGCATGTCTTAAGAGCAAGGAGAATTCTTGGGGCAGGAAAAAGAACTGTATCTCAGTCCTCATAGTATGGGATGACAGTAATTGTGTAAAAATATTCTGTAATTCAATCTAACATTCTTGTCTCAATAGTATGTCATTTTATGTTTTCTCTATTTTTCTCCTAGAGATAAAATTATAGGACATAGTTATATAAACTACCGTCATCTAATGGGCACAGTAATTTCCCTTATATAAGAAGAAATAGTACATATCTCTGGGCTCTTGCAATGGATGATCAACATGTGGAAATGTCTTCAATCTATTCTGAAGGTAATAATACCTTTTAAAATGTTTATAATACATTTTAAGGACTTCAAGATTTAATACTGATATTTTCTATTTTCAATAAAAACTCTGTTTCCCCTGAAGAATTTCTCAACTGTTAAAACTACTGACTATACTTCTACACAAACA
This sequence comes from Apodemus sylvaticus, assembly GCF_947179515.1. Classification (NCBI taxonomy): domain Eukaryota; kingdom Metazoa; phylum Chordata; class Mammalia; order Rodentia; family Muridae; genus Apodemus; species Apodemus sylvaticus. The sequence continues at coordinate 151,126,693 of NC_067472.1, read as the reverse complement.
GCGTTCACTTAATATCACCTATACGTCTCCTTACCATGATCTGTGCTTCAAGTCACAGGGAATATGAGGCAATCATTCTCCTGGACACTTCAGACATTCCAGACATGTGATACATTGACATATTTACAGTAACAATCAATACAAAATTTCATTTTAAATATATGTCCTTGCAATTGGCATATATACATACAGGAAATAGAATCTACTTGAAAAATTCGTACCAGCAAAACTGAGGAAGTTTTTGGGACATCCTTTCATTCCATAACTTCAGACATTGGAAAATATCACATATCAGTCTACCTTTGATTTTAATACTATGTTTATTTGACAGAAGAATCCCGGAATAAACTTGATCCCAGCAATATGGTTCTCTCCAATTTTGCCTTAGAATATTAATCTGCTCTATATTTGGAAATAGCAAAGATTTTCCCTGAAGAAGACGCTAAGTAATGCAGTGAAGAAGGTCGTAGGGATATTCTTTAACAAATAATCCTTGCTTATATACTAATAAAATATTCAAATGCATTATATCACAAGATTAGTGGTGTATACAGGTTTCATTCATTAGGAATAATATTATGCTCTACATACAAGTCAGGTGTTTCCTCATGCTTAGAAAGAGACAGTTGGGAAACCTGTATGAAGCACTGTTGAAGGAATTAAAATGTTGTTGAGAAGGATAATAAACTAGAGATTCATCTTTTATTAATATATATTAATTCAGGGCATAGTCTAGATTTAATTTAAAAAAGCAAAGTCTATATTTCCCTCAAATTTCCAAATGCATTTTTCTTTATTCTAATTTGTCTTCACCCTTGGCAGAAGTGCTAGAATGACTAAGGACTTCTTTGTATGTGTCTACAGGTGATGATGAAAGCACCCCTCTCACTACTTTGCATACAGGGAACACATTCTTGACATTTCTCAATGTTATTGCAAACAAGGCAAGCTAGAAAGTCAAACAAGGAAATAATGTGTCTTAATTGGAATGGTGATCTTATCCAGTAAGAACATCAGCTTGCCCCTCTCTGCATCAAAGCTCAGGCTGAGAAATAATACGTAGAGGACATAGTTCATGCTCCTGACATTTTGCTACTCACAGTGGAGCCTCCATTCCCATTGAGGCACCAAACACCTTTGCATTAGAGGGATAATCTTAGGATATCAAGTAGACTGCTTTGGGAAGAAACTCTGTAGCCTTTTCACAGTCCCTTCTCCCTTGGGAAAGAGCTCTATCAAAATTATCTTTCTAATTATTTTTCAGATGCACATTGTTCTTATCATCTCTATCTTCTATCCCAATTTAACATCCTCCCATCTCTCCTTTCATGCTTTAGTTTCATGTCAAGGTCATGTATTTGACTGCATATCCTGAACATTAAACCTGTCTGAATCAAGAGAATACTCAAATACCATAACGGCTCCATCACTTCGACAATCTTCAATTTTCCTGAAATCATGTATGTAATACCACTTGCTTTGTGGCTTTTACTTTGAACTTAATTTTCCTTCCAGAGTTCTTCCTCTAAAATTATCTTTGCTGTTTCTATTATTTCCACAATGTTCCCTCAGTAATCCTCACTTTCAGCTTTGAAACAATACAGCTTATGTCTGTTTTATTTTCTTTGAACACTTGAGATCATTTATCTTAAGTGTGTGATTGTCAAAGTCTGGAGTAATAAGCTTTGCTTTTCTCTTAGGAGTCTGCTGCTTTGTAAGAGTGGGACAAATGAGAATCTTGAAGGGATAAGTGATAACCTGCAGTGTGGATCCCCAGCGTTTGCTTTGGATGCCTTGTGAGTAATGTCTTTTCAGCTGATGTATTTTCTCTATATCTTCTAGTGGAAAACATCTTCAAAATCTACTGATTCTTCAGATTTATCCATTTTATTCTCTCTCTCTCCTTATTTCTTTTTCATTACACTAAATATAAAAGAGGAGATCAAGAAAAGCACATATTGTTTCATTCAATGTCTTAGCAGTATCCTCCAGAATTTCCTTTCCTCTTGAGGTAAACATTGTTTATTGGATGTAATGGAGGAAATCTCAATTCAGAAATTTAAATACCAGAGCCACAATACTTAAGGAAACACGACAGATATGGTTAGTGTTAAACAGAACTTTATGTAAATTCCCCTGATAGCAATGAACTGTAGAATTAAATAAAATCAAATCACAGAGTATGTCAGCACATATTAATCCATAGAATATCATACCATAGATTAGTTAACAAATATTATACTGGTTTTTGTTCTTAGATACTATTGAGATGGTTATTCTCCCTTTCAAGTTGATGTGATCTAGAATCTTCTGAGAGACAAACTGCTGTCATCCTTGAGCAGAGCAGAATTAACAAGTTAATTGAGGTAGAAGAACATCTCTCTTTGGAGAGGACAAGGTTGAGGATTCTAAGGACTGGCCTCTTCCCTAAAAAATTGGCTTTCTGGGCACAAGGCAAGAACTCTACTATCCAATGTACAGAGATCTTCCTGCACAAATAGAGATATTAATGCAAGCATTGTTTTTAAAAATAATAAATGCTGTCAGACATCCACTGACAACTCAGACAAATACAACACTACAGCATTGTTTGATTGGAAATTTTGCTAGTAGGAATCAATATTTGAAAGATATATTTAAAAATCAAGAATGTGGAAATAACTTTTAAGCAAGTGTTTAACTTTTCCAGCACTGGCAGAAGCTGCAGAGGGACTGATCTGCAGTAGCACAGCCTGTTTAAGCATAGACATCCTCTTGTCTTAGTATGGTATAAATTGGTATATTACCACACTTATTTGCTCAGTCCTACATTGAAACAAATTTAGACACATAGATGTAGCTTCTGAAAGTTCTGCCATAGGATAGGATGCCAGGTATTTCCATATAAATTCAAAGCTGCCTTTTTATTTATGCATTTTTGCCATAGCACACAGTGCAGATTGTTAAATTCGAAGCATATTTATCAAAAACATATTAATTTCCCATTCACATGTAGAATTTGACTTGCAGGCAAGCATATTACTAAGTCATGATATATTTACATTTAATGGAAAATAATTGAATACATGAACATTTAAATCAGGAGCCATTCTAAATTTCTGTTTTTTCTTTCATTTCCATATTGAGCAGGCATTTAAATCACAAAGGCTTAAATTTGCATAGAACATCCTAAATGACTTTTCTGCTTGTGAAACCAAATACTGCTCTGTAAGAGGATTTCCCACAATCATGTGAGGCATCTCAAGACTACATAGAACTGCCATCATGGTATATAAATATATATCCCTACACATATGCATACAGAGAGAAGGGGGGACAGAAAGACAGAGAGAGAGACAGAAACAGAGACAGAGAAATAGAAACGACAGACCAACTGACAGAAACTGAGTAATGGAGACAGTGAGAAAATTATGCACACGTGATTAAAATAATAAAATCTAGTTTGAGCCTTTATGAAGGAGAAGCTCATTAATCTCTGAGTTCAAAACAAGCACATTCTACAAAGTGAGTTCCCAGTCCAGACAATTTTATCGTGTAAGACACTGATCAAAAAAAAAAAAAAAAAAAAGAAAGAAATATGCATAAGTATCTCATAGGAACATTTTTTTTAAACATGAGGGAAAACCATTACTGAATGATAAATCTATGCTTTCATATTATGTTAAGGTTAAGGGTTTTATTTAAATGAACTCTAGGAAATTTAAAAATTATACCTAATAAACTAAAATGACATTAATTCAGAACAATGTTAAGGAAGCATCATTTAATCTTTAGTGATTTCTCCTAATACCATTAGAAGTATATAGTGCTCTTGTACATTCTCCAGTCTGGGTTATATTTTTGCCTAAGCACTTCCTTGCCTTTGTATAGAGATATAAATATGAATATACATCAAAATTGTACAGTCACCATTGTGCAGAAAACAGTTTGAATTTATTCCTGACCAATTTATACATGGGATAAATAAGACCATTCTTTCTCATACCAGCAATAGGACAGTTTAGAGGTTATGGACACCTGCTTTTGTCATCAGCTTTACAAAAGATTTTGAATCTCTGAATCCTGACAACCATGCATGCAAGTGTGACTGGAGGACTGTGCTGACTCACTAACACAGACTGGGGGTTGAGAACATGATTATTCATTATGTTATTCTATACATATCAAGTCTTTGACTCTGATGAATCAGATGAGAAAGCTTTGAGATCACGACATGGCTTTCTTTGTCCTGTCCTGTGTTGTGTTGGCTGCAGTGCCCTTCACCTTGAGCCTTCAATCTATCTTGTAACTTTACCTATGTTCTTTTACAGGGTGAATCTTAATATTTCAAAGAGCTGACAATATTGTGAATTAACAGTGTGTGGTACTTGAGGACAGTTAGAAAACAAAGAACATATTTTGATAAAAAAATTTCATAAAATTAACATTCCTAAGATAATTAATTTACATTCTGCCTTGCTATGAAGGATGGGAAGGGATAAAATAATTTTAGAGTTAACATACAGACTATCATCAGTAGGTAGAAACAACAAATAATGATGGTTTGCACCTCCCAGTTTCTCAATGGATAGGAGAAACAGTTAAGTATGAGTTTTGACACTTGTATACTTATGATACAGGAAAGTGGATTCCAATGTGGCATTAAGAAAGTTAGTAGACACAGAAAACCAGGTGCAATTGTAGTCAATTTGTGGAAACATGAGGGTTATTTACATGCAGAACTATTGTACAGTGTTACAGAATTATAAAAACTTATTTCCCTCTTTTTAGTTGATCTATTTTTTAATATTGCCCTGACTTAAAAACGAACTATGTATTGGGAAGTACTTTTTTTAAACATTTAATCTATTCTGTCCGCTACTCTCCTAATATTGATGAGTCTGTATGATAAGGAAAGCAATATGCAAAAAGTTTGATCTGCATTTTTCAAAGAGATATTCACAAGAGTGAGCCATGTTTTATTTTTGTATGTTTCATTGTTTACAGTTCCTCCTGGAATTCTATTTTGTTTTTCATTCCAAAATAGTGTTGTATTTAATTTTTATGGAAAATTAATTTTAATACAATATATCATCTTTATAACAAGAGTTATGCCTGTTTCTACTCCTCTCAGTTCCTCATCATCTATCCTCTCTTTCATATGAGCTCTCTTTCTGACTCAGACTGGAAATGCACACCCAAGAGATGACAAATAAACATAACAAAATGAAATATATTAAGATCAAACCCCATCATATTAAGGGTGGACAAGGCAACCGAAAAGAAGGAAAAGTGCACAAGAGCAGGCACAAGAATGAGAAACTCTTGCTTCCTTTAGCATCTTCATAAAATAACCTAGAGCAAGAAAAGGATGTAGCTGCAACAATAAATGTGTGCATCCACAAACACGGAGAACAACATAGCAGCTTAAGTTTAGTGTGGAGGAACAGCAGTTCTAAGTCCCTGTTAACTGCGGATGAATTACTATAGGCTCGAAGAACATTCACATCTTTAATATTATCATATATTAATTGTTCTTTTACTGCTTGGATTATCAAGATTATTACAGGTCAAATGAAATTATGCTAAATGAATAGGTTCAAAAATTATTTTTGAAATTCTTCATGACTATAAGTTGAAGGAACACGTCAGGAAAACTAACCCTTTAGAATATGACTTTCAATATGCATACAGCCTTACTTAATTCACTCTGATTCCATTACATTTCTGTAATTTATGCATTGGTCCTCAAAATTTTAATTTTATCTTTGCATCTACACAAAATTTTATTTGTATCCACTGTCTACATAAATTCACTTGAACCTTAATTAAGATGGTTAAATGAAATATTTGAGTTTACCACACTAATGTCTCTCAAGCTTTAGAAGATAGATGCAATGCAACAAGAAGTATATGTAGGAGAGGAGGTAAAGTTTCAATTCTCATATTATCAGAAACATCATAAAGAAAGTTAGATTAGAATAAACTCCATGCTCCTATGTGCCTCTAATATGCACAGTGAGACACTACAGCTTTCAACATGGGGAGTGCAGGAAGAGTAACTCAAGTGTCTGAGAAAGCAAAATGTCACACCCGAGTAAGGCTGAGCACTAGGGAACAGGTGCTACAAACTTCAAAATACCAAAGACAATATAATTTTTAAAATAAATGCCAACTTCACTGAAAAATTAAGCAGTCCATTTATTAAATCTAAAAATACTGCAACATCAAGTATTTACTCATTTTGTAAGAAAAATAAAATTGGCAGCCCCTTTTTGCATTGCTACTTACTAAGTGATGAACTCAGGCAAAACTTTCCAAACCTATGAGATTAAAACAAGGGACACTGTTCCTCTGCTCATTTCGCACAAAATGCAGAAGCAGCTGACAATGTGAATCTCTACCCTGGAAGTGATAGGCAAAAAAAGGCCTGTCCTACCTATCCACAGATACGAAAAATCTCTGATTAGGTCACCATCTGTAAATCAGAACAAATCTCATAATTCCAGAACATCCTAATGCATGAAAGTGAGGTCTTTTCAGCTACCCTTTCTAAAAAGTCAAGTGCGAGCATGCAAGTGAATTCACAGGCACAGAAGATCCTTGTTCAAACTTGAGGGTTCCCTGAGTCTACACCACTATGTGAAGGGCCTACACTCCAGTGTTTTCCTAGTTAGTCAAGAGAACCCTAAAGCAAACTTCCAAGACTCTTTCAGTGCTAAACCCTAAAGTAGAATGTTTTCCCATGGTTTTAGCTTAGCTCAAAGTATTTTTATGATATTAAGAAAAGCTTCAAGTATTTTCCCGTTTTAAATTTGCACAGATGTTTATTTAGTTTTATTTACAGAGCAGGGAATATTTTTTTGCCGTCTCCAATCATGCCTAGGTAACATCATTAAGCAAGTATGCCAGTTTAAAAGAATTTTAATCAGAATTCTAAAAATAACAATTGTTGAGGCTCCTCAAGAAGAGGTGAGTGATCATTGCTGGCAGCAGCTCCTGTGCCTCAGTTACTCAGAAGCAGTTCTGTTGCAGTCTCTATATCCCATGATTTTGAAGACAAGGTCACTATTACTGCATTCCTATCAAAACTCATAGCACAGAGAATTTTTTACTTTTTTCTTTTTCTCTATTTTTTTTTTTTTTTTTGTAGTCTGGACTAAAAATAGGTGCTCCCACATACACGTGTGCCCAATGTTGAGATACTTTTCTTTATATTCTCAAATAAGATGGAAATATTTGAAATATTGGACAGTTTACCTCCATTGTTCATAGGGATTTTTAAAGAAAGGTTGCTTGGTAACACTAATATTTAGGTATTGAAAATTATAAACCATGTTTTTGGACTTTACTTTCTGCCTGTAGAGTCAGATCATGTTGTCTGTTTACAGGTAGAGGAGAGAAAGATGACAAAAGTCAGGCAATACCTTTGACCTGGTGGCAGCTAAGGTCTATTTTTAGTTTTTAGGTTATTATTTCGTATTGGCCCAGACTGGCTCCAATGAACACTTACTGGACATGTATATAGCATGTGGTTTCATATCTTTTACCCGATTGTGCCATCATCTATTCTGATCTTAGCCCTTGGGAATTAGAAGCATCCATGAGCTTAAGATGATCTGGGTTTCATAAGCAAGATTGCTAGTGGTATTTCTTCTTTTTTTATTGTGATAATATCCATTCTGGGGTATTTACTTTACTGTTCTTTTTCTTATTTGATTTTTATTTTTGTTTTATTTCCCAACTTATAAGTTTAGTTCATCTAAAGAAAGAAGCTCAGACTTTTATCCTTGTTTTATCTATATTTAGGCAAACAATACTAAAAGATTAGATTTAGTAAACAGTATCCTGATGGAAATACTTTTTGAAAATTTGCATTTGACAGTTTGTCATCTTAACAATCCTAAAAAGGTTCTGTTTTTTTCGCGGTATGGTGGTGCTTTTACTCCCAGGTTCTTGAACTAGAAAGTCAGCAGATTCTGTGAGACACTTTGTGGGAGGTGTATGTCCAGTCTCAACCCACTGATCCCATAATTTTAGTGAAATCCCAATTTAGAGCATGAACATCCCTTCATATTCACTTATACTCGAAAGGATTTTGCATAATTTTTTTCTTTTTTTTTCCTGAGCCTATGCCTAACTTTTATTATAAAACATACAGATCATATTGGGAACTTTGAATTCACAAATGATGTAAATGTATAGAATCAAATATTTTGACATTATAAAGTACAACTAACGTATATAAATGAATTAAAACATTTTTAAATTTTTTTTCTGATGATGGCATTTAACACTATGGAAAAAACTCAAGTATCTGCAGAAAGAAATGACAGTAGGTTTTGCTCACACCGTAGAACACTGCATGCTATACATTATTGGTTAGGCTGTTGGGTAAGTTTACAAATGGGGAAAGTGGAGCCTGGTTGTGAATATAGGCCTCATACACCTTTTTAAACTGCAGGAGTGGTAGATGTTTTTACAGTCTAGTATAGCAGCAATGGAAATGAGGTTTTGGTGTGGTAAGGGCTCAAAATGAATTTGGGAATCGAGTAGTGAAATCACGCATATTGTATGTAGATGAAATAAGTGTTTAGATAAGAAAAAGCACGATTAATTTTATTTCATGGACTGTGATAAAATACTTCTGCATTAATTACGTTTTCTACTTTAAAGTATTTGAAGTTTCTAGTTACATTTTTGTCTTTCAGGACCTGTTTTAGTACGTACCCATCAGACTGTTAGTGTCACTGAGGAATAGCTTTTTCTCAAGCATGACTTCCAGTGTCTGCACAAGTTGTGACATGCTAATGCACTCTGTACTTTTTCAATAGAGTACAAACACATAGCATAAGATAGGGCCAGTGGTGTTGTCTCCCTTATCTATCTTGTTACTGCTTTCTTAGACTGCAAGAAAATCTGGATCCTGCAGTCCTCACTGGAAGCTGCTGTGATTCTGTTGCAATTGGCATGGTTAATCTTGCCATGCTGCAATCTATTGTCAGTTGTGGCACAGGTGTGTTTGGTTCTGAGGCAAGTGGATCAAATCATTGCACTGAGCTTTTAATTATCTTGTTTGCTACTCTCACCTACATTTTACAGGCATAATAATAAAAGCTAGACAATTTCTTTGGGAGAAAAGAGTCATATTAAATTTAATTTTAGAATTTCCAAAACAAATGAAATATTATTGAAATTAATATCTATATTTTAGCATGTAGCATTTGATGGTGCATTGTCATGGTATACATTTCCCTTTGAAAGTAACTTCTTTGTTAGCTTTTTAGATTTCTTGGCAGGTTGTTAGTGATGGGTAGTTCTGTAGGAGGTCCATTAACTTCTTGTAAGGGGGATATATAGGCTTGGTACTAGAAATACCATTGACGCAGTGTGGCCTGTGATTGGAGGGTTCGGTTTCTGCCTAAACTAAGTTAGTTTCTTTAAAACTAAGAAATATTATTGTTTACAACTAAACTGTTAAAAAGTAAACACTGTAGCTGCCTGCAGCCACATGTAAACCGGGTTACCTGTTGAGAGAATTTTGGGGTTATAGGGAAGAGGGGCGAAAAGAAATTGCGGCCAAGTCAATGCTCACTGATCAAAGCCGTAAACTTTAATGGCGCCGGACCTTTTAACAGTTTGGGCAAACCCTTCCTCCCAGACTCCAGGCTGAGTTCTGGTGGAAGTTGTCTAGCTTCTCTTGGAGGTCTTCGTCTTGACTGCTCCGGCAGCTGGGTGGGTCACCTGTTTAATTCAGGAATCCCTATACCTGGAGGAACAATGAACTTAACCTTTACTTCGAGCGCTCCACCCTAGGTGGAGCAGGATCCTGGCTAACTGGGAGAAGTTAACCTTGACCAAAGTCAAACTCTGACCAAGTGCAAGACTGCCCCAATATGGCTCTGTACATGTCCTCCCTTTTTTTATTAATTTGAACACGAGGAGGTAGAAAACAAGTGGATAAATATCCTTCATAAGAAGGCGGGCCTTAACCAGGAGGGGAAGCATTGACCGTAATTCCTCTTAAATATTGTATAACGTCTTTTTCAGAGGAGGGGTAATAGGCTCCCTTATTATTTTAAGGACAGCCTCTCGACGTTAACCCCTATGCAATTAGGTGTACTTCCTGGGGACTCAGAAGCAGAAATTCACCTCCCCATGCAGTGCTTTGCCTCGCACGTCTCGCTGGTACCCATGTTTGTTCATAAACAAACACACATAGATCTGAGTTCTATGTGGCTCCCTCTTTGGAGATCCACTTGTGTAAGTTTTGAAGCCAGGGGGGTCTGCAAGTGTCTTTAACAGACATGTAATCTCTCCATCCAGGTGAGCCTGGGTGGAGACAGCCAGTCTGCTTAACAGACAAGGTCAAGAGTTAAAGGTGGAATAGGATTAACTTGTCCCAGAAGTATCCAATTCAGTTGTAAATTAACAACTTTAAGGACCCAAAGCTTGGCCTCTGAGGTGGGAGAGGTAGCCTTGTGTATCAAGAAATAAGCTGTTACTTCTCAGGAAAAGTGGAGACTATATGTTAAATTAACACAGCTGGCTGAAGATTGTTAGCCATCCTCAAAATTGGAATCTTCAATATTGGAATTATTTCTAGACCAGTCTATGGTTGAGTCAGCTGAGCACAATAAGGAGAAGAGTCATTTTAACTCTTCTTTAGATTAATTTTTCCTAAGCTAGCTTAACAGTCTCCATGTTCTATCCCACAAAGTCTAAAAGCTTGAAGCTAGGCAATTTATCTAACCTGGGACATTTAACAATTGAGGTAAGTCAAGAACATATACCCAATATAGCTCTTATGTTACCATGGTCTGGGCATTCAGCAAGCACAGTCAGCATATCTTCTGCAGCATTCTGTGGAAAAAACAGAGGACATGCCTTCTCCCCCAATATTAAATCAGGATCATGGCATATGTTAGTAAGTGAATTCCTTCATTTCACCTAGACATCAATATGTCTAATTATAAGATGTCATATACATTTAGCAAGGAGTTTCTTGGCATCCAAATTTTAAAATTTTCTTAAAAACATGCAAGCATAATATAAATGATATGTACAGGGACACGATTTCCCCTCTCTTCTTTCTTCCAAGAAGATATTGTTTTATTAATTTAAGTTGGAACACAAAGTATAAACCATAACATAGGCAATAACTATGTAATTATATAAAATAAACATAGCATTTTTAGTTGTTTTTTCTGTTAGAGCAGTTTTAACTAGACAGCCTAAAAATGAATCATTAGTCACATGCACATATTTTTTAATCTTTTAAATTAGAAATATGAATATCATTTATCTGTAATAACTAAGTCCTCTAGGATTAACACCATTACGTGGTAGAGGTAGAAATTGAGGACATCAAGAACAAATCTTTACAATTTGATGTGCACAAAATATAAAATTATTTCAAATACCTAAAGGACAGTCATTTAGAGAACATATCCTTTGTTCTTAGAAATTTGAATCACATTTGTATAAACTGTAGAAATTAAGAATTAGCAGTATTAAAAATGGACCAATTTTAAGCAATTATAAACCATGAGCTATGTATATCTACTATTATTAAAAGCTTGACTTTTAACATCTTAAAAATAGCTGCTATAGCACCCAATTCAGGTATCTGTGTTGAAGCAGGGAGAAACAAAGGAATAAACATGTGATCTGATAGTACAAATTATCTTTTGGATAACAATTATTAATTTTGTCTAAAAATGCTTGTCATGTAATAGACCAACCATTAATAATAAATTTGATTGTTGCTTGAAGCAAGGAACAAACGTTTCCTACCTTGAAAACAGAGGTTTAAGACCTCTTGTGGCAAGCTTCAAATGAGGTAAATATAAGATAAAGCCAATTAATATATCCTAACAACCTTTGAAAGCCATTTACCTAAAAATTCTAAAAGTCTATAGGAGCAAGGGCCTGTAACAAACATTCTATGAACATTATACACTGAAAATTTTAAGATCTTAACTTCTAGTATTGAAACAGAGACAAAACACATTTTTTTTTATCTGCCCTAGGATCCACCTTTTAACTAAGACCAGACCCAAACCTGCTAGGACGTTTTCAGGATTAAACAAAAGAAACCTGTAATTCCATGGTCAAAGGAACCTACTTGATATCAAATACATTTCTACAGAGATCTCCTTTTTAATCTTGGAGGGTTAAATTTTCCTCCTACCATTGTAGCCTATAAACTTGTGGAAAAGTGGCAATGGGCCTCTAAAACCCATAGCTGTATCACTCTCAAAATTATCTTAATTACAAAATGTTAACAATTATGAGCCTGCAAACTGAAAACTGTAGCCAATGACACACTGATTTTTATTGTAACTCAATGTTTTCTTGCAATATTAGAGCACAATTGTAATTTTGGAAGCAAATCCCAATTTTAAACAATCTATTTTCTTTAAAATCAATGGCAAACACATATTTACAGCACAAGGTTTGTCTGCCAGTTCTTATGTTCAAGTGTATAACAGTGTAACTTATTAAAGAGACACTATTTTAAATCTTAATCTTCATTAAGTCTAATCTCCAGGCCAAGATTCACATGAAACACCATTTCAATTTAGGAGCGTCCCAAAGGCCTGTATTTCCTGGATTGCGTCATGCCACGTGTTGTCCAAAATGGCGGCTACCCTAAACTACCAGCCTTAACCGTCATGCCACGTGGTGTTGTTCAAAATGGGGACTACCCTAAACTACCAGCTTTACCTAACTTTTGTTAATAACATTATATCTTTTAAATCATGTCTAGTGACTTAAGCCAATACTCTATAGTCAAGACATGTAAAATATACCTTTAAATCTAATTATAAACAAGAACAAAGCATGAGTGGCGTTAGGCCACGTGTAGTTAGTTAAGATAGCTCTAACACTGAATCACCAGTTTTAAACTAACCTTTTCTTAATAACACTATACCTTTTACATAATAACCAATTAATTTATAACTCTTTAGTCAAAAAATGTAAAGCCTTATATCATTAAAACCAATTAGAAACAAGTATAAAGCGACTACATGAATTTCACAAGCCAAACCAAGGTCTTCCCAAATCTCGAGGTTTCTGGGCTTTTAAGAGCGGCTTTTTCCCCAGCCATGTTTCTGTCTTGGGTGAGTGAGCTACGCTGCTGCAGCGTGGCTTTGAATCAATCCCCACACAAACTGTGGCTGGCTCAAGAGGTTGCCAGCAGATGAAATCTTTACCAATTTTTCTTTTTAACATGAAACAGTCATTCACACAAAGACACAGAGAGGACATAAACATACACATAGACAAACAGTCGGTGCACCGGAACAAACACGGAAAGATACACAGAAAGTTAAGCGTGCTTGTTAAGCAATTGCATCCATTTTCCTCTTTAAACAGCTCTTAGAAGCTGTGGACATATGCCTATTTTTAAAAACCCCTTTCTTTTCGCCGAAATCAGCTCTTACGAGCTTTGGGCAAATGCCTACCAAATTCCTTCCCCATATTTCCCTATCTTATCAACCCAAGCAGTCCCTGTGCTGGGTCCGCACAGTATGCTTGAAAAACAGTATCCTTCCTACACTCACAACAATAGACACGAATTCACTAGCGCTAGTTTTGACCTCTATGTTGCTTACCGTGTGGATACTACTTCTTACCACCTTTTTCTGCGAAGCTTCGCTGGATAGGGCTACCTCAGGAAATTCTCTCGTGCCAGGTCTCCCACGTTCAGGCGCCAAATATGTAGCTGCCCGCAGCCACATGTAAACCGGGTTACCTGTTGAGAGAATTTTGGGGTTATAGGGAAGAGGGGCGAAAAGAAATTGCGGCCAAGTCAATGTTCACTGATCAAAGCCATAAACTTTAATGGCGCCGGACCTTTTAACAGTTTGGGCAAACCCTTCCCCCCAGACTCCAGGCTGAGTTCCGGTGGAATTTGTCTAGCTTCTCTTGGAGGTCTTCGTCTTGACTGCTCCGGCAGCTGGGTGGGTCACCTGTTTAATTCAGGGATTCCTATACCTGGAGGAACAATGAACTTAACCTTTACTTCGAGCGCTCCACCCTAGGTGGAGCAGGATCCTGGCTAACTGGGAGAAGTTAACCTTGACCAAAGTCAAACTCTGACCAAGTGCAAGACTGCCCCAATATGGCTCTGTACAAAACACATTTTAAAGATGAAAAATGAATTAGAAAACAAGTTGTTAACACACACAGGGATGCCACAAAATTACAAAGCTTAATGTTATAACATATTTACAGAGGACCCAGTGCAGACTATTGTACAATCTGGAACAGAGAAGTCCACAAAGGCATTACATTAGCGCTCTCTTCTCTTTCTCTCTCTCTCTCTCTCTCTCTCTCTCTCTCTCTCTCTCTCTCTCTCTCTCTCTCGCTTGCACTCTCTCTTTCTTTGGTTTTCCTTTCAACATGTTGGGATTTAAGATTTTTAAGGTATTCCCAAAGTGTAGTCATGTGGTAACTCATGCCACCAGCACTCTAAGGTTTTGTGAAGTTTGTTGCTTCTCAAGGGGTGTTAATTACTACAGCTATAGCATAACAGTACTATATAATACACCTTTTGATGCTTTACTTGAGTAGCATAAATTTAATTTTGAATAATATCTCTTGAAAATACTTGCATTATATAAGTTTTTCTGTACTAAGACTTTTTGTTTCCATATACAGATATAAATATAAGCTTTATTTAGGTGAAGTATAGTGCTGACTATTATACATACACATTGTATATGTATAATTATACTTAGTTTCTGGGATTCTTTTTGAATTACAGTACCCAGTGAATTACTCTTGTCTGTCACTAAGAATATCTTTAATAATTATTATCTTCTTGGAGTAGTATTTTAACTAATGTAGATATTTAATTTTACACTATCAGAAATATATACTTGTATAGAGAAAATAAATGCATATATCATAATAATATAATAAATATTTCACACATAGTATTCAAAATCACTAAGCTGAATGTTATAACACATTTACAGAGGACCCAGTGCAGAGTAGTGTACATTCTGGAACAGGAAAGTACACAAAGGTGTTCCATTAGCGCTCATTTCTCTCTCTCTCTCTCTCTCTCTCTCTCTCTCTCTCTCTCTCTCTCTCTCTCTCTCTCTCTCTCATAAAATTTCTGCCTCCAGAGTCTCCTTTCTACTTTCATTTACTAAATATTATACACCCATTCCAGTCTAAATGAGTTACTCTATGCCAATGACTAGTTTTCAGTATTACATTTTCAACATTGGTTCCATCAAACCTCAAAACACAAAAGACAGAATATAGGATCCTCATATGGAGAGAACAGGGAGCATTTGTATTTTTCAGATATGAATGATATCACTCAATATTATAGGTTCTTTTCATTTTATCTATCTACCTGCAAGTTTCATTTTGTTACTATTTAACTTTATTTAACTGTATGTGGTGCACTCATACTTATCTTTATATAAATATATGGAAGGAATTATTGTAGTGATTATTCATGTGTATGGGTATGTATGTGTTTGTTTAACATACATATGTACAGACAGCACCTATGCAAAGTCAGAAGAAAAATGTTGCTAAATCTCCTATAACTTATTTTGTTTTCTGAGATATAATCATACATTCAGTAAACTCTAAGTAGAAATATAGAAGAGAGAGAATGAGAGAGAGAGAGAATGAGAGAGAGACAGAGAGACAGAGAGAGAGAGGAGGGAGAGGGAGAAAGAGATCTTATTTTCATGCACAAATTATACATGTGTGTTGGAATCACAATATCAACATATAGGTGTATAATGCATTGCTATCTGATGACCGTTGTTAACATTTAGATTTTCTCATTCATTTATACAATATGTGCATTGATGAACTTCAATTTACACCCTAGCCATGATGAAGGGTATAGAATGTTGAAAGATAAAATATCTAAATACAATCAGGAATAAGAAAGAATAGATGATAAATACTAATTAGTGAGGAGAAAAAAGCCAGCACAAGACTTTTAATCTTAGAACCCACTGAATGTGTTATACTTACACAAACAGGACCCCCACCGTCTAAACAATAACAAACAGATCCAGTGTCTAGTAACCAAGTGTTAAAATAATTCAAACTGTGAGGAGCACTTCCCATTCAATCTATCAGAGGAACTCCCTGGCCTGTAATTCCTGCCAATCCAGTTAAGCCACTCCCATTCTTCAGGAAAATATCATGACACTTGTGAATCCATTAAGGAAACTAAATCTGAATAGACCAAGGGCTGGGCACATAATATTTGCCCACAGCCTAACATGGTGCAGAAAGTAAATGAACACTGCACATTCAGGGATAGATAATCTCCTGCCCATATGTCAAACAAAATCATTAAGAAAAATCTTTCAGCAAACAATGTTTTCATTGTATAGCCTTTACTAATTGGTGCTGAGTATGTAGACCTGGCTATTCCTTGCCTCACAGAGATTTTCCTGTCCTTACTTTGGGATTTAAGGCATATTCCAGTTTACATGGCATCAATCTTCATCTTTATCTTCTGAATTATTTGGTATGTATCTTCTAAAATCTTCTATGCTCACTTCAAACAATTACATTAGGTTAGAAATACAGACTTTCCTTGGAAAGAACAGGAATTCAAGGCCCATATCTAAACATAGTAAAAGCAATATACATCAAACTGGTAGCCAGCATCAAACTAAATGGAGAGAAACTTGAAGCAATCCCTCTAAAATCAGGGACTAGACAGGGCTGCCCACTTTCTCCTTATCTTTTCAATATTGTACTTGAGGTACTAGCTCAGGCAATTCGACAGCATAAGGAGGTCAAAGGAATACAAATTGGAAAGGAAGAAGTCAAACTATCATTATTTGCAGATGACATGATAGTCTACCTAAGTGACCCAAAAAACTCAACTAGAGAAATCCTACAGCTGATAAACAACTTCAGCAATGTTGCGGGTTATAAAATCAACTCAAGCAAATCAGTGGACTTCCTATACTCAAAAAATAAGCAGGCTGAGAAAGAAATTAGGGAAATGACCCCCTTCACAATAGCCACAAACAGTATAAAGTATCTTGGGGTGACTCTTACAAAACATGTGAAAGATCTGTATGACAAGAACTTCAAGACTCTGAAGAAGGAAATGGAAGGAGACCTCAAAAACTGGGAAAACCTCCCATGCTCATGGATCGGCAGGATCAATATAGTTAAAGTGGCCATTTTGCCAAAAGCAATATACATATTCAATGCAATACCCATCAAAATCCCAACTCAATTCTTCACAGACTTAGAAAGAGCAATTATCAAATTCATCTGGAACAACAAAAAACCCAGGATAGCTAAAACTATTCTCAGCAACAAAAGAAATTCTGAGGGAATCAGTATCCCTGACCTCAAGCAATACTACAGAGCAATAGTGTTAAAAACTGCATGATATTGGTACAGTGACAGGCAGGCAGATTAATGGAACAGGATTGAAGATCCAGAAATGAACCCACACACCTATGGCCACTTGATCCTCGACAAAGAGGCTGAAAACATCCAATGGAAAAAAGATAGCCTTTTCAACAAATGGTGCTGGTTCAACTGGAGGTCAGCATGCAGAAGAATGCGAATTGATCCATCCTTGTCTCCTTGTACTAAGCTCAAATCCAAATGGATCAAGGACCTCCACATAAAGCCAGATACTCTGAAGCTAATAGAAAAGAAACTGGGGAAGACCCTTGAGGACATCGGTACAGAGAGAAAGTTTCTGAACAGAACACCAATAGCATATGCTCTAAGATCAAGAATTGACAAATGGGACCTCATAAAATTACAAAGTTTCTGTAAGGCAAAGTTACACCATCAAAAGGACAGATCGGCAACCAACAAATTGGGAAAAGATCTTCACCAGTCCTACATCAGATAGAGGGCTAATATCCAATATATATAAAGAACTCAAGAAGTTAGACTCCAGAAAACCAAACAACCCTATTAAAAATGGGGTACAGAGTTAAACAAAGAATTCTCGCCTGAAGAATTTCAGATGGTGGAGAAACATCTTAAAAAATGCTCAACTTCATTAGTCATTAGGGAAATGAAAATCAAAACAACCCTGAGATTCCACCTTACACGAGTCAGAATGGCTAAGATTAAAAATTCAGGAGACAGCAGGTTTTGGCAAGGATGTGGAGAAAGAGGAACACTCCTCCACTGCTGGTGGGGTTGCAAATTGGTACAACCACACTGGAAATCAGTGTGGCGGTTCCTCTGAAACTGGGCACCTCACTTCCAGAAGATCCTGCTATACCACTCCTGGGCATATACCCAGAGAATTCCCCACCATGTAATAAGGATACATGCTCTACTATGTTCATAGCAGCCCTATTTATAATTGCCAGAAGTTGGAAAGAACCCATGTATCCCTCAACAGAAGAGTGAATGCAAAAAATGTGGTATATATACACATTGGAGTACTATTCAGCCATTAGAAACAATGAATTCATGAAATTCTTAGGCAAATGGATGGACCTGGAGAACATCATACTAAGTGAGGTAACCCAGACTCAAAAGATGAATCATGGTATGCACTCACTAAAAAATGGATATTAACCTAGAAACCTGGAATACCCAAAACATAATCCACACATCAAATGAGGTACAAGAAGAAAGGAGGAGTGGCCCCTTGTTCTGGAAAGTCTCAGTGAAGCAGTATTGAACACAATTAGAAAAGGGAAGTGGGAAGGGTGGGTGGGAAAACAGGGGTAGGGAAGGGGACTGATGGAACTTTCGGGGTCTGGGGGTCCAGAAAAGGGGAAATCATTTGAAATGTAAATAAATATATCAATAAATTAAAAAAAAAGAAATACAGACTTTTGTATTTTGATGACATTTCCCGCCAGGTAGTCATTGAGGATTCCATGCTGTATAAGTTGCAGCAGACAAGTGAGCTTCCTGAATATAGATTAACTTTGGCTAAAATCTAATGGCTGTAACATAGAAAGGTAAACCCCAGGTGCTTCATCTTTGGATGGCTACTCACTGCTGTTGTGTATTCTCATGTTTATCATTGCTGTATTCTTCATATTTCTACCATGTTGTGATTAGACTGGTGAGAACATCACTGCCTATAATTTGCTGTGATTGCCTCCTGGGAGATAGCCCACAGAATGGAGCAATTGTCCTGTAGATCAATTTGAAAGTTTACTTTCATAAGTAAATGTTGTGGGGATGAATTTATGATTTTAAAGAGTAAATGATTTGATTCAAATAGATATAAGAAGTTATAGCAGTTTATAGAAAGTTTAAGGTTATGGTTTAAGTTGTGTATTCAGAATGATGTAATAAAGTTAGAATTAAGAGTAGATTGTGTCCCAACCATTGTATAGTATAAAGAAGGATAGCCTTAATACTAGTTAACACTTGAATAAAGAAAAGGGGAACAAAAAAGATCATATAGTTGCAGGTTGTTTCTGAATTCTAGGTTCTTCTTACCTATGGACGTAGCCACAAAATTTGGTGATCACTATGAAGGACAGAGTTATGCAAAAAGAGGAAATAAAGAAATTATAAGAATAGAGAATAGAAAACTATTCAGTTTGGCTGAAAATGTAATCTGAGAAATGATTTCTTTACTTGGTGAGTACAAATTGTCATCATCTAGGTATAGGAAAAAACTGGCTACTGCTGACTGGCTTGCTTAAACTTTGATCATCAATGAGAAAAGAAATATTACTTTGGTATTAAGATGAATTCAAGGAGAGAATTGCCATTCCAGTAATTCAATCTTTACTACCCAAAGGAAACATGAACTGGGTAATTAATTACTGACACCTCAAACAGACTTCAGTTTACTCTGTACTTTCAATGGTACTCTGATACATTCATTACTCAAGTCTCACTCTGGTCCAGGAATAAACATTGAAAGTGTATTTTTCTGCCTCACAAGTCTTTGTTTTTTGTTTTTTTTTTTTTCAGTTTCATGAAATTATGTCCCATTTAGTCTAAAGACTTTGAATATGACCTAACCTACCTACAGTTCATTAAATAATGATTGCTCTTCCCCCACTGATTGAATTTCAGTATTTCAAAAGGGTATTGAAATATTACATATATAGTCTCAGTTACTATGGTAATATCTGTCCCACTCATGTTTTCTCCCACCAGACATACCTGGAAAACTTCACTTGCAATGACCAAGTTGATTTAATGATTCTTATCATTTGACACATGTTATACTGTTTGTTTTCTCAGTGGTATGATTTGTAAATAACCTGGTTACTTAACTTCCACAATAATCAGTATGCACATATCCAATCCCAGGACAATACTATCGTAGGGCTGGATTTAAGAGACTCTTTTATATTTATTTTGAAGTTCTATCCCTTGGGGTATCGTGATAAAACCTACTTTTAATCTCATTACATGTGTGGAATAATCAATTGGATGTTGTTTAGTTAATGTCCACATTCATCTGTAGAGCAAGCAATAGACCAGCCAAAACTTTCTGTGTCAGAATGGCAACGAGATAAATATCAACAATTATCTTTGTCAATTTAACCAATTCTTATGCATAATACTCACAAACTATTATAATGTCCTATACATGTTTATTTATAGGGTCACTGGCTGTATTATGAATGATATATTATCCCTTTAACAAAAGTAACATTTGAACCTGAATAATTTTTTTTAATGTCTTCCTCTTCACTCTCTCTGATCATTTGCATTTGCAAATTTTTGGTCTCAAAAGAGGTATATTTAGTAAACTTAGAAATTTTAATCTCTTTTCATTGTATACTTAAAAGATTAAATACTGCAGTTGCTCTGTTGGGGTCACAAACACATTCAAGCCCAGGATTCAAAGTGAGAATCACATGAATCATTCTGCATGTGAAGGAAATATGGTCTACATTGCTATACATATTACAAGGTCACATAGGGCTACATAGTAAGACACTACTTCAAACCAACCAACAAAAAAATGAAAATAGGCAAGTCAACACCCCACCCTTCTTTTTTATATATTACTGCCAAATTACAGGCTAAAAATAACCATCTCATGGATTGCAGAGCAAATTCTTTCCACACAGTTCATATATAGCTCTATGTCTTACTGTCCAAGAATAAGGCCACTCAACAGCTACCACAGATTGCATATGATCATTATCAATATACAATACATTTGTACATGGTGATGTTAAATTAGTCAATCAATAGTTGTAGTGATATCAGCACACTTACAATGTAGACCCTATTTGTTGCAGAGGAATACATTTCTATAATATGTATAAGGAAGTGTCCAAACTGGAAATATCCCTAAGATCATTCCATTTGCAGATGTTTTACATATAATGATGTGTCCTCCCACATATGATAAAGAATATATTACGACCAGTGTAGCAAAGGGGCACATTATCACATGGGAAATGGGGAGAGGCACCTGTCAGTAATTTTCCCGTGTATATAGCAACCTCAGTTATGTCAGCACTGTTTATATGCTCCCTTCATCACATAGAAGCCATAGACCCATTACTCCCAAACTTTTCTTTGATAATATCAGTCACTGTTCCTGCATCAGTTATGTTGCATGCAATCCTGGGATCAATAATTTATGCATGAATTTTCATCACTATAATTTCAATGAATAGTCTTAGGTATATTTTACATTTATTTCTATTATTCTATGTATGAGGTTTTTTTTTTTCCATTATACTCATGGGATGGGGAAGGGCATCATAAGTTACATAGGTAGTGAATTGGGGGTGATTTAGAAGTTTGTGTAGAAAATTATATATATACATATATATTATTGTTATTGTCATCAACATTATATATATATATATATACACACATATATATGTATACATATTAATATGTCATTGTTATATGTTGGAAAACCTTTGGGTATTTGCCCAGGAGTGGTATAGCTAGGTACACAGGAAATATTATGTCCAGTTTTCTGATGTACTGCCAGACTGATTTCCAACCCCAAAGAAGAACAACAGACAATATCTAGTAACTAGACTCACCAGAGCTCCCAGGGACTAAACCACCAAGCAAGAATTACACATGGAGGGATCCATGGCTCTGGCTGCCTATGTAGCAGAAGATAGCCTTATTAGGAATCAATGGGAGGAGAAGCCCTTGGTCCAGTGAAGGTACAATGTGCCAGCATAGGGAAATTTGCGTACCGGGAGGCAGGAGTGGGTGGGTGAGTGGGGGAACATCCTAATACAAGCAGGGGAGCAGGGATGGAATAGGGGCTTTCCAGGAGGGAAACATTTGCATTTAAATGTAAATAAAGGAAATATCCAATAAAAACATATTACGTGACAAACAAACATATAAAACAAGAATACCCCTGAAAAAGACAAACCCATACAGAAAACCCCATGAACTCTCAGCCCTATAAAGAGTATTAAATACAACTCTATTGAATTGGGAGTGTGAGGTGGTGTTTTCCAGGCATAAGCACACTAATTGGCTGTTCAATGGCAAATGTTCAGCCCTAACAAATATACGTGTAAAACTATTCAGAGTAAACAGTTTATATACATATATATACATATATATATATATATATATATATATATATATATATATATATATATATATATAATTAATTAATTAATTAAATATATGCATCCATTAATTTGGGAATGGGGAAAGAGGTCAATAAATTAATGGAGGTACTAGAGGGTGATGTAGGAATACTGGGAGAGATGAAATGGAAAACCGATTAACTAAAATATTTTAAAATCATTTTTAACATAACAAATATATCATTGTTTAAGCCCATGAAAGATTGACCAGCCAGAGAAGGGACTCACTGTCAAGTCGAAAGACTTGAGTTAAATCTCCAGCATCCATGTGGTGGAATAAGAGAAATGCCTACTTTAAGTAGTACTTAAACTCCCACACATGGCTATGAAATTTTTGTGTGGTTGCACCTGTGGGTGTTTTTGTGTGTTCATGTAAGTATATATGTATTATATATGTATCATATATATTATATATAATCATATATATTATATGATTATAATAATACACTAATATTAATAAATAAATGTGTTTTTAAATAGAAATAATTTCATTTTTGTCCAATTCTGTGGGTGGGTATGCATTTATTATGCATGAGCATTAAAAATTACTTTGAATTTAGGTGGTTGGTATGGTCTTCAATACAGTTTATCTGTATAAACATCCTGGCTATCCAGGATCTTGCTACACAGCCTAGCCTGTTCTCACACTCAATAAGATCCATGTGTATCTGCTTTATGAGGTCAGAGAGTAAAGTCAAGTGCATGCATGCCTTGCGGAAAAGTGTATTTACTCTGCAAAATCTTTCTATATTTTTCCTTCCTTCCTCTTTTTTTTCTCAATTATAAATGTTCTTTAGCCAGGTGGTGGTGGCACATGCCTTTAATACCAGCACTTGGGAGGCAGAGGCAGGCAGATTTCTGAGTTTGAGGTTGGCCTGGTCTACAGAGTGAATTCCAGGATAGCCAGAGCTACACAGAGAAACCCTGTGTCGAAATAAACTGAAAAAAAATGTTCTTTAATATCTGAATTCTCTGTGCATAACAAGAGAATTCCTAGAAAGTGTAGAGGAGGAGAAACCATAATCAGGATATATTATGTAAGAAAATAATCTATTTTCATTTTTAATTATTTATTAAATATTTGCTCTATTTACATTTGAATGTTAACCCCTGGAAAGACTCAGTGAAGCAGTATAGGGCAAAACCAGAACAGGGAAGTGGGAAGGGTTAGTTTGGAAAGCTGGGGGAGGGAAGGGGGCTGATGGGACTTTCGGGGAGTGGGGGTCCAGAAAAGGGGAAATCATTTGAAATGTAAATAAATATATCAATAAATTAAAAAAAAAGAATTGACAAATGGCACCTCATTAAATCGCAAATCTTCTGTAAGGCAAAGGACACTGTCAATAGGACAAAACAGAAACCAACAGACTGGGAAAAGATTTTTACCAATCCTACATCCTATAGAGGGCTAATATCCAATGTATACAAAGAATTCAAGAAGTTAGGGTTTGGTCCAGAGAACCAAATAACCCTATTAAAAATGGGGTACTATATTTATAAAAGCCCTATTTATTATAGCCAGAAGCTGGAAAGAAGCCAGATGTCCCTCAATGGAGGAATGGATACAGTAAATGTGGTATATTTACACTACAGAAGCCTACTCAGCTATTAAAAACAATGAATTCATGAAATTCTTAGGCAAGTGGGTGGAACTGGAGAATGCCATACTGAATGGGGTGACCCAAAAAAAAAAAGAAATAAAGAAATTTTTAGAAAGTGTAGAGGAGGAAAAACCATAATCAAGATATATTATATAAGAAAATAATCTATTTTCTTTTTTAATTTTTTATTAAATATTTGCTCTATTAACATTTGAATGTTAACCCCTTCCACATTTCCCCACCCAAAACCCCCTTTTCCTATCTACCCTCCCCGTGCTCACCCCAGCCCCAATTTCCTCACTTGCATTCCCCTGTTCTGGGAGATCAAGCCTTCCCAGGGCCAATGTCCTCTCCTTTCATTGATGTCTGAAATGGTTATCTTTGCTACCTATGTAGCTGGAGCTATGGATCCCCCCTTGTGTACTCTTTGGTTGGTGGTTTAGTTCCTGGGAGCTCTAGGGTAGTGGTTGGTACATATTATTGTTCCTCCTATGGGCCTGCAACCCTTTTCAGCTCCTTGAGTCCTTTCACTACCTGGTTCTTTGGGGGCCCTTTTCTCATTATATTCGGTGCCTGTGAGACATTGGTATTTTCAACTTTTCAATAAGGATCAAATTATCCTTCCTCTTTTCTTTTTCTTCCTTCCTTCCTTCCTTCCTTCGTTCCTTCCTTCCTTCCTTCCTTCCTTCCTTCCTTCCTTCCTTCCTTCCGTCTTTCTTGCTTCCCTGCTTTCTTGCTTTCTTGCTTTCTTCTCTCCCTTCCATTCATTCCTTATTCTTCATTCTCTCTCTCTCTCTCTCTCTCTCTCTCTCTCTCTCTCTCTCTCTCTCAAACAAACACACACACACACACACACACAAACAAAGAAAAAAAAAAGCAGGGTAGTATATATCACACCCCGTCCTACATTTTACATTTTACGCAGAATGACCTTGGCCTCATGATCCCCATGCCACCACCACTTGAAGCCAAGAATGACAACAGTTTACCACAACTCTCTATCTATGGATATAACCATGTTTTTTGTGCATGCTAAGCAAGAACTCTAAAAACTATGTGATGATATTGCACTGGTTATATAAATCAAATTTAGTGTTACACACTATGCCCAAAAACAATTTATAAAAAAAACACAATTTATTTATAAATATAAAATATGAATATTTGTACAATATTACATAAATAATTAAGCTTTTTCATGCTAAATGTTGGTTTGGGTTTTCAAAAATGGGGATTATGTGTATGAAACAAGCTGTCCAAGGTCTTGATCTATAGACCAGCAGTTTTGAAACTGTCTGTTCTTATATATATATAATGTATATCATACATAAAACATATATATTATATATGCATTATATATGTCATATATATATATCATATGTGTGAGTGTGTGTGCGTGTGTATGTGTGTGTGTCTTCTTAGTTATATTAGCTACTTTTACCCATTTCCTCTATTGATTCAAATGATCAAGAAAGAATGTGTATTTCTATTTTTCATTGGATAGTTTATCTATTTACATTTCAAATGCTATCCCCTTCCCATATGCCCCTCAGTAACACTCCTATCCCAAACCCTATCCCATGCTTCTATGAGGGAGCTCCCCAACCTGCATAGTCACTTCTACCATGCCTCGTTAAAATTCCCTTATTTTGGGTATCAAGTCTTCACATGAACTAGGCCTCCTTTCCCATCTAACCAATCCTCTACTACATAAGTAGCTGGATCCATGGGTCCCTCCATGTGCAATCTTTGGTTTGTGTTCTAGTTCCTGGGCACTCTAGGGTCTCCGGTTAGTTGATACTATTGAGTGTCCTTATTTTTATTGGATATTTTACTTATTTAGATTGCAAATGATATCCCCTTTTCAATTCTCCCTCCATAAACTCCTTATCACATCTCTCCTGCTCCTCCTGCTTCTATGAGGATGTGCCACTATGGGTTAAAATGGTGGCCTGCATCTGGCCAAGGCTTGGGCCACTGGGCAAGACAGATGCAGGGTGTTTGATTGAGTGCATCCCACCAGGATGACAGGTTCTCAGTCTTGGGCACCACAGATGCTACTGGATGCCTTGGAAGAGCTGAGAACACGGTGGTGGCCTAAGGGACTTGATCTAACCTGGGCCTGAAGGGTAAAGAGGGATAGAAGACCTATGATTGTATATTATAAGAACAAGAATCCTTGGCTTGATTAGTCAGCTCTTGACTTGGCTTGGTAGAGACGATGTCTAGGAGTATATGAAAGCATCCTGTGTGAGATTAAACTCAGATCTTTAGAAGTTGACCAGCTCCATTCGTCCAGGACCAAGGATCTAGATGAGAGGAGGCAATTCATGTTTTTTTTTAATTGAACCAGAACGTATGTGCATTTTATTTATTTTTTGATTTTTATTAGATATTTTATTTTTATTAGAAATTTGTTTTATTTACATTTCAAATGGTATTCCCATTCCTTTTTACCCCTCCCAAAAAAAAAAAACCCTATCCTATCTCCCTTGCTCCTGCTTGACCACCACCCACTGCTAAATATTCTGACCTGGCAGTCCCCTACACTGGGACATCAAGCCTTCACAGAACCTCAACTCCCATCTTCACAGGACTCTCATCTCATTGATGTCTGAAAAGGCCATCCTCTGCTACATATGAACTTGAGCCATGGATCCCTCCATGTGTACACTTTGGTTGGTGGATTAGTTCCTGGGGGTACCAGGGGTTACTGGTTGCTACATATTATTGTTCCTCCAGTGGTCCTGCAAAACTCTTCAGCTCCCTGGGTCCTTCCTCTAGCTGTTTCATTGGAGAACCTATGCCCAATCTATTGGTTGACTGTGAGCCATGAGTATGTTGATCTACCTTTTAGGAAGTATCAAAGAATACATACTTTGGTCTTCATTCTTCTTCGTCTTTATGTGGTCTATGAGTTCTATCTTGGGTATTGTGAGCTTTGGGGCTAATACCCGAGTATTTATTTATCGGTCAGTAAATACCATATGTGTTTTTGTAATTGGCTTACCCCATTCGGGATATTTTCTAGTTCCATTGTTTTAAAGCATTTATTGCAACCAGAGAGTTGTGATGAGTGAAAAATAGAGGCCGGCCATGGCCATGTGGAGAGAGGGGTAAGAGAAAAGAGCCCAACAGGTTAAGAGCAAAGCAAGCAGGAAGCAGAAGGAAAAGTAAGAGAAGAGGCAGGAGCAAACAGCCCCTTTTATAGTGGGTCACGCATACCTCAATGTTGTCAGGTAACTGCAGGAAAGAAACTCTTTATCTTTTGACTGGAAACTCTAGGGGTGGAGTCCAGATAGAACTAACCACAATGCACTGCTCTACATGAATGATGGCCCAAGAGATATGGAATTGGGGCCTCCAGTTAGGAGCCTAGTGTCTGAGAGAATGGAAAATGGCTTCCTGTCCTTCTTAGAAATACCTCGATGGTCTACAGGTTGTACACCTAGCTCAACCAGAAAAGAGACTGCTTTTCAAGATCATACATGTCCCCACATACCCACCCACTCTTGCGTCCTTGTCCTTGTATTCCACTACACTAGGGCTTTGAGCCTTTACAGGATCAAGAACCTCTTCTCCCATGGATGCCCAAAAAGGCTATCATCTGCTGCAGATATGGCTCAAGCCATGTGTCAATACTTGTGTAATTCTTGGTTGTTATTTTCAATGCTGGAATCTCTCGTGGGTTGATATTGCTGTTCTTCATATGGAATTGCAAACCCCTTCACCTTCTTCAGTCCTTTCTCTACCTCCTCAATTTGGACACTGTGTTCAGTTCAATGGTTGTTTGTGAGCAAATGCCTCTCTATGTCAGGCTCTGATCTACCCTTTCAGGAGGCAGCTATATCAGGATTCTTTCAGCATGCATTTCTTGGCATCTAAAATAATGTCAGTATTTGGTGACTGTATATGGGGTGAATTCTCAAGAGTAACAGTCTCTGGATAGCCTTCCCTTCATTCTCTGCTTCATATTTTGTTTCCACATTTGATCCCATATAGATTTCATTACCACTCTAAGAAGGACTAAAGCACCCACACTTTGATCTTCCTTCTTCTTGATCCATGTGGTGTGTGTATTAGATTTTGTGTTCTGAGCTTTTGGACTGATATCAACTTATCAGTAAGTGCATACCAATTGTCTTCTTTTGTGCTTGAGTTACATCACACAGTATGATGTTTTCATTTTTTTTTATTTTTTCCTTTATTGATATATTTTTCTATTTACATTTCAAATGATTTCCCCTTATCTGGATCCGCACTCCCAGCAAGTCCCATAAGACCTCTTCCATCCCCCTGTTCCTCCTTCTAACCCTTCCCACTTCCCTGTTCTGGTATTCCCCTATACTGTTGCATTGAGCCTTTCCAGAACCAGGGGCCACTCCTCCATTCTTTTTGGACATAATTTAACATGTGGATTATGTCTTGGGTATTCAAAGTATCTAAGCTAATATACACTTATCAGTGAGTGCATACCATGATTGATCTTTTGAGACTGTGTTACCTCACGTAGTATGATGTTCTTCAGCTCCATCCATTTGTCTAAGATTTTCATGAATTCATTGTTTCTAATGGCTGAATAGTATTCCATTGTGTAAATATATCACATTTTTTGTATCCATTCCTCCGTTTAAGGTCACCTGGGTTCTTTCCAGCTTCTGGCTTCTACGAATAGGGCTGCTGTGAACATAGTGGAGCATGTGTCCTTATTACTTGATGAAGAATCCTTTGGGTATATGCCCAGGAGTGGTGTAGCAGGGTCCTCAGGAAGTGTCATGCCCAGTTTTCTGTGGAACCGCCAGACTGATTTCCAAAGTGGATGCACCATCTTGCAATCCCATCAGCAGTGGAGGAGTGTTCCTCTTTCTCCACATCCTTGCCAACACCTGCTGTCTCCTGAGTTTTTGACCTTAGCCATTCTGATTGGTGTGAGGTGAAATCTCAAGGTTGTTTTGATTTGCATTTCCCTAATGATTAATGATGTTGAACATTTCTTAAGGTGTTTCTCAGCTCTCAGATGTTCTTCATGTGAAAATTCTTTGTTTAGCTCCGTACCCCACTTTTTAATAGGGTTATTTGGTTTTCTGGGTTCTACCATCTTGAGTTCTGTGTATATATTAGATATTAGCCCTCTGTCGGATTTAGGGTTTGTGAAAATCCTTTCCCAATCTGTTGGTTGACGTTTTGTCCTTTTGACAGTGTCCTTTGCCTTACAGAAACTTTGTAGTTTTATGAGGACCCATTTGTCAATTCTTGATCTTAGAGCATAAGCTATTGGTGTTCTATTCAGGAACTTTTACCCTGTGCCCATGTCCTCAATGGTCTTCCCCAGTTTCTTTTCTATTAGTTTCAGTATGTCAGGTTTTATGTGGAGAGTGAACACGGAGTTGCCCATGGCTCCAGACACATAGGCAGTAGAGGATGGACTTGTTGGACATTAAAGGGAGGAGAGAGAGGCCCTTGGTCTTGGAAAGGCTCAATTCTGAAGTGTGGGGGAATGCCAGGGCAGGGAAGTATGAGAGGGTTGATTAGGAACAGAGTGAGGGGAGATATGTTATGAGACTTTCTTGAGGGGTGGGTGAACCAGGAAAGGGGAAGAAATTTGAAATGTTAACGAAGAATATATCTAAAAAAAAAAAAAACCCTCAGGAGCCTTCAGGTGCTCCCGAGGATATGGAGAAAGAGGAAAACTCACTCCTACACTGCTGGTGGGATTGAAAGCTGGTACAACCAGTCTGTAAATGAGTCTTGCATTTCCTCAGAAAACTGGGCATGATACTACCAGAATACCCTCCTATATCACTCCTGGACATATACCCAGAGGATTCCCCAGCATGGAATAAGGACACATGTTCTACTATGTTCATAGCATCCCTATTTATAATAGCCAGAAGATGAAAAGAACCCAGATGTCCCTCAATGGAGGAATGAAATCAGAAAATGTTGTATATTTACACAATGGAATACTACACAGCTAGTAAAATCAATGAATTCATGAAATTCTTAGGCAAATGGGTAGAACTGGAAAATATCATCCTAAGTGAGGAAACTCAATCACAAAAGAACACCCATGGTATGCACTCACTAATAAGTGGATGTTAGCCCTGGAGTTCTGAATACCAATGACAAAATTCACATGTCAAATTAAGCCCAAGAAGGAGGAAGAACAAAGTATGGATATCCTGGTCCTTCTTAGAAGGGGGAACAAAATATCCACAGAAGGAGATAAAGAGACAAAGTGTGGAGCAGAGACTGAGGGAAATATCCTTCAGAGTTTATTCCACCCAGTGACCCATCCCATATCCAGTTACAAAACCCAGACACTCTTATTGATGCCTATAAGTACTTGCTGACAGGAGCCAGATAGAGTTATCACCCTCAAGCTTGATGTTTTTAATGTCCTGTAAAAGAAATATGTGATACCTTCAACAATATTTTCTAATCTTCATATTATTGGGGATCAAAAATAATGCACCAACTTATTATTTGTAGATATGTTTGGGTTCCTATGACAAATAACTCCTACAGAAGTATTCTCTACCAATGAAATTTGCATTTTGTAGCCATATATTCTCAACACACACACCATCACTGAGTAAAGACAAGGCATTAATTCAAGGCAGGAACAGATGGAATGAACTTAAGCAAAAGCCCTGCTGGTTCTTATCAGTTTTCTCCCTGTGGCTAGTACATAATATATATGTTTTTCTCAATAATTTATATATGTATTAATTTTACATCCCAATCACTGACCGCTCAATGTTCTGACCTACACATAGTCCTTCCCCCCACACATCCATCTTCTTAGCTTTGGAGAGGAAGGATTCCTCACTGGTATCCTGCTACCATGCCATCTCAAATCTATGAAGGTCTAGGTTCATCCTCTCCCACTGAGCTCTAAAAGAACCCTGGACAAAGGAATGGACTCCACAAACAAATTTAGGATCAGCTTCCACTCCAATTGTTATAGGACCCACATGAAGACTGAGCTCCACATTGGATACAATTTGCAGGAGGCTTAAATCCATCCCATGTAAAATCGTTCATGGGTGATTCAGTCTCTGAGGCACCTTTGTATGTACATTCGTTGATTGTATTCATGTTTCTGTGCATTCACTCACCCTTTCTAAACAGTCAATCCTTTCCCCAAAACTTCCAAGTGATTCCCTACACTTCAAACAAAGTTGTGCTGTAGGTATCTGCATCTGTTTCTCTGTCATGCTATGTGGAGTCTTTCTGAGTAGAGTCATCCTACCCTACGTTTCTGTGTGGAAGCATCAGAGAGTAACAATACTAGAGTCTGGGATTGGTGCTTGCCCATGATATTTATCTCAAATTGACCAGGTTATTATTTGGCTATTACCTGGAGATCTACTCCATCTTTGTCCCTGTATTTCTTTCATATTGGACATATTTTGGGAAGAAAGTTTTCAGGGTTGGTTGGTCTACTTGTTCCTCCAACTACATTCCTGCTTGGACACTGGGATTTACTCCTTCTGCCTCCATATCCCCCAAGAGAGGATTTTAAATTATAACACATCCTTATCTTATCGTTTTTGTAATTTAACTACCTACTGGCCTAGGTTTTCTTCTGCTCTAGGGGAACACAGCCTCCCTTGTGCACAGGCTGAACTAGAAAGAAGAAAGCTTAGCAGTGCCAGGTGGTTGGCAGAGGAACTTGGTCTGCAAGAATGTTGATAAATGGCCTTATCCAGAGATGGTTTTCACCAAATCAGCTCTTGTTTATTTGGGGTAAGAAGAGTTACACAAATCTTGGGCCAAAGATATGACTCTGGGGATTATAAATATATACTATTAATTGTGGATGAAGTGGTAGGAATGCTTCATTTGCATAAAGAATTCTGGGTGCTTCTATATCCTCACAGTGAGAGAAGAATCTTGAGCAGTTATTTGGACTTCAGAATAACTGAATACCTTGAAAGTGATGGAGGTGTGGTAATATGCCCTCAGACTTGCAGGATCAATTAAAACCTTTAGTTACAAATAACAGAAAATCATTCATATGTAAGATCAATCAATGAAACAATAAACTACCCAACAGAAAAATACTAAATTTAAATGAAGGATGAATGATTTTGAATGTCTTCAATGGCATTTTTTTTTAAAGAACTCTATATACAACAGAAATAACATAGTCATTGTTGATGAGATATTTGATGGCACAGAGGAATTTGTGGGTAGATAGGATGTTTGCTTCTCTCAATTAGTATTGTTAGTTCTGTATTTTATACTATGGTCTTTAGTATTATACCTTCATGTATTATAATCCTGTACTATATTGCATATAAATATAATATCAAGTACATAACAAGAAAATGATAATCAAACCTGAATCATGACAATAATTAATATTGATAAGATCCTGAATTTTCTTTCTTAGTGCCATCACCAAATCTTTCTAAATCATGAATTATGCTTCATATTAGTATCTTCTAAAAAACTGCTTGAATCATTTCAAATATCACAACATTAGATTTTCGAATGTGTAGCCTGTGAATTTTAGACAACAGGGAAGGCCTCAACTAAAGGTCAGAGAATTTTGAAAATAAAAGATAAGTAACTAATTGAGAAATTTGGGTCATTGTTAAGAACGTTGCAATTGTGGAAATTTGGAATGCTATAGATCCACAATCAAAATCTGTTGTACATTTAGAATCTTTATTAAGAACCTACCACCGAATCCTCTCTCAGTTAACATCCTTTCAGTTTGTTTGTTAAACTTTTGGAATTTGTTAACCGATTCCAAATAAAGAACAGACATATGAAAGTTAAGATAGAATATTATCAAGTATTATATAAAACATATTGTAGATATTTTCTCCCTTTCCATACCAAATTCTATGTATACCCTGGATTCTGTCTCATAATATCTATCATTTTTAATAAATCATACATTGACACTTTGTATATGCTCAGTCGAGGGAGTGCCACTATCAGATATTGTCACCCTGTTGGAGTAGGTGTCTTACTGTGGGCATGGGTTTTTAAGCCCCTCATCCTAGCTGCCTGGGAGGCAATATTCAGCAAGCAGCATTCAGACAAAGATAAAGAATTCTGTAGTCCGCCTTCACTAGGCCAGCCTGGGTTCTACCATTCACCTACCTTGATGACAATCTCTATTTCCAACCATTTGCCTGCAAAATTTGTGGTGTCCTAATTCTTAATAGATAAGTAGTGTTCTGTTGTGTAAATGGGACAAATAATCTGTACCCATTATTCTGTCTTGGAACATCTGGGTTGTTTCCAGCTTCTGACTATCACAAATAAGGCTGCTATAAACATAGGGAACATGAGTCCCTATGTCATGGTATGGCATCTTTTGGGGTTATACCCAAGAGTGGTATAGCAGGGATTTTAGGCACACATATTTCAAAGTTTCTGAGGAACCTCCAGAGTGATTTCCAGAGTGCTTTTACCAGTTTGCAATCCCAACAGCAATGGGGGACTATTCCTCTTTATCCACATCCTCAACAACATGCGCTGGCACTTGAGTTTTTGATCTTAGTGAATATGATTTTTGTAAGGTATAATCTCAGGGATATTTTGATTTGCATTTCCATGATGACTAAAGACTTTGATCATTTCTTTAAGTGCTTCTCAAACACTTGAGATCCCTCTGAGTGCTCCACTTAATTTTATACACCATTTTTGATAAGGTTTTTTGGTTTTTTGATGGTTAGCTTCTTGAATTCTTTCAATATTTTGGATATTGACGCCATATCTGATTTGAGGTTAGTGTAAACATTTTCTCAGTCTGTAGGTTGAGGATTTGGCTATGTTATTTGCCTTATAGAGACTTTCCAGGTTCATGAGTTTCCATTTAACAATTCTTGTTCTTAGAGCCTGAGCCATTTCAGTTCTATTTAGGACATTGCGCTAACCCTGCCCCCAGACCTCCATGCCAGTGAATTATAGGCTCTTTCCAATTTTCTCTTTCATTATATTCAGTGTACGGGGATTAGTGGATATTAGTGGAAAAATAGAAAATACCCAGAATACAGTTCACAGACTCAAGAAGGTTAAGACGCCAATGGATCCATATAATAATTTTTCAATCCTGCTTGAGAGTAAGAGGAAAGCAAATCTGGCTATGGAGATAGGAATAGATCTAGGTGCAAAAGGAAACAGGGAGATGAAAAACGGAATATGGTCAGTTTTTGGGGGGACTAGGGGGAGAACTAGACTGATACTTTGAGGGCCAGGAGAAAGCAAGAGAACAGGCAACCACTAGAGATACGAGGCTGGGAGAACCTCCATAATGTACCAGAGACCAAGGAGATAAGAGACTCTCAGGACTCAACGGGAGAGACATTAGATAACATGAACTACAGGTGGGAGAGGGAACTTAGAGAGTCTACCACCAGTAGAAACAGAGGGCACCAAATGAGTGAAGGAACTGCCATACGATAGTAAAAAATTCTGACCCATGATTGTTCTTGTCTGAAAGTACTTCATGGACAAAAATGGAGAAGAGCCTAAGAGAAAGTAGGTCCAGAGACAGGCCCAAATAGGGAGCCAGCTTAAGGGGAGGCCCCAAGACCTGAAACTATTACTGGTGCTATAGTGTTCTTACAAATAGGAGCCTATCATAACTGCCCTCTTTAAAGCCCAACATGCTGGCCTGAAAGAATCAGATACAGATTTTTACTACAAACCAAACCAAAAAATAAAAAATAAATTAAAAAAAAAAAAACCAGAATCTGGCGATCATTGTGGTTGAATTAGGGAAAAGCTGAAAGAAACTGAGGAGGAGGTGGACCCTACAGGAAGACCAGTAGTCTCAGCTAACCAGGACCCACAAAATCACTCAGACAGTGAGCAAACAACCAGTCAGCAAATACCAACTGATATGAGCCCTCCAACACATATACAGGAGAGTACTATCTGGTCTAGACTCAGTGAGTTAAGATGTACCTAACCCTGAAGAGATTTGATGTCTGGAGTGGTTGAGACATCCTCCTGAAGAGAAGGTGTTGAGGTATGGGCTGAGCAACAGTCAGAGTACAGACTGGGATGGGGATGCAGACTGAATTGCAGGAAAAGATTAAAGAATAACAATAATTTCACAAAAAATCTTTCTTTAGTCATGGTATGTGTTCATATCCGTAAAACCTAAACTATGACCTTTTGAAAAAGCTTTATATGATTGTTTGTATGTGCTCTGCCCAGGAAGTGACACTATTGGAAAGTATGCCCTGTTGGAGCAGGTGAGTCTCTATGGGTTGTGCGTTAAGTCCCTTTTCCTTGCAGAGTGCAAGCCAGTATTCTGGTAGACTACAGATTAAGAGAACTATTAGCTCTGATTGAAACCAGGAAAACCAGCATTTGAATGGTCAATTAAGGGTCGTTATAGGAAAGGGATTATATCAGAATGTAAAAGTAATGGTAATTCATTGAAATTAGAGGTTCAGGGGATAATGCAAGGATTAGTATTGAGGTAGAAACTGTAGCAAATAACACAACAAAGCCTTTGAGACAAACTTCAATGGAGGGTATTAAATAATTTCTGAGAAAGGGAGAGAGAGAGAGAGAGAGAGAGAGAGAGAAGAGCAATTTGGGTCTTTGATAGGAAAATCAGAGAGCTAATGAATACAACTTTGTTAATGAATTTAAAAAAAAATTAGTTTCTAATTTAGGGATGAGAAACTATGAAGCTGCAAGCTTCGTGGAAAGATTTGATAGAAAAAAATGTGATAGGGAAATCAAATTGCCTACAGCAATGTAAATTGCCATAAAAATACATTCTTAGAGCAGAATCTCTCTTATTTCCTCCTAAATCTCAGACAGATTTCATTCTTGCCCTCAAAACCACAAGCTATGTGATGCTTGAAGGAGGGATTACTTCTATGTTCACAGTGCTATGTAGCTTTTGACAAACCAGGAAGATTGATGGAAACCCCTACAAAAAGTTCTTAGAATAAATGGAGAAGGATAGAAACTATGAAATGACTATGCTATTTTCAAAGCATTTAATCAGTCATCTCCAAGCTCAGAGGCCCTCAAATGTATGTTCTTCTTCAGAGACAAAGGAAGAATAGTGCAGGATGCTCTTCGATGAAACATCACAATACACATAAATTAACCCAATAGTTAAAGGTCATCAAGAAACCTGTGAGGCTGAAAGACTTAAAAAATGGATGGAGAGAATTATTTGCTATGAGAACTTATACCATGGAGTTTTAAAAGTGAAATGGTTTCACTAGACCACTATATATATGATATTTATACTTCATTCTGTGTAGGTGCATTTTCTTCCACATATTTTTCATTTCAGTTGCACTACAATTAGAATAGACAGGGCATTTGTAGAGAAAGCGATGAATCTGGGTGCTGTTTAAAATATCCCTTCACTGTGAAAATTCCAGCATTTACTTTCCTCAGCCACCATAGAGAAGGCAGGACTTGTAGCAAAATTAATTTCAAAACTTACATCGCTGATTGTCATTAGCACTTCTTGATTGGCCCAGGAAATGGGCTATTTTTCATTAGGGCTGAATAAACTGTCTCTCTCTCTCTCTCTCTCTCTCTCTCTCTCTCTCTCTCTCTCTCTCTCTCTCTCTCTGTGTGTGTGTGTGTGTGTGTGTGTGTGTGTGTGTGTGTGTTGGATGGATTCTTCTGAATATTCAAATGCAGTTGTAATAAGTGGTGGTTCCTGTTTGTTTCTCAATGCATTAGTGCTCAAAAGTCAGAATGAAGACAGGGTCATCCCACTCTAGATATTTTTTTTTTCTTTTTGGCATGTAAGACAAAATTTTTAGTCCTTGTATAAGCCACTCCTCTTAGGATGATTATCAGAAACATTATCATGTTGTAAACCCCAGCAAACTCTGAATCCTGAAGAATCCCATTTTGTCTGATGCCAGAATTTGCTAAACTCCAACTCTAGGAAAAAAAAATCCCAAAGTCCACCTGAGCATGTGTCCTCTGGAATCCCACCACCCTTATCAAGATCCTGTTGGGCTACAATAGCAGTCAATGTACAGACAGCCTGCACTGAATGAGTAATTTAGACATCCTGATCATAAGATGTTTTTTCCCCATGTTTTGTTCCTCCACAGCAAGTGAGAAATATAGTTTTAATACTTGTTGACAAGTATGGAATTTCTAAGTTTTCTGCATCCAATATGAAAACCCTGGAACCTTGGTCTGCAGGATCTTACTCCGACATGCTGGGTGGGATAGGGACTGTGGGAAACCTTAATCTAGCACTTATAGCAAAGACCCTTATGTCTTTACATGGGAATTGACTCTAATATGATCTTTTGGGATCCCTGCAACTTGGGCATAAATCTGTAACCTATTACTCAAATGTCTATTTCCATTTGTGCTTGATGTTGAACTGTGCTTTGTAAATTTCTACAAAATCTGATGTCAAGCCTTTCCTAGAATAAACTTAATTCCATTCCTAAAGTGTTTTCACTCTCATATATACTGACATGAAATATAGACTTGAGCCAATATTTTTAATTTTTGTTTTTTAGTATTTGTCATAATCAATTTCTATTGACTTTAGAAAATAGAAATTTAAGATTTTATATCATTTTTCTTTATTTACTCACTCACTGCATCTCATTTCCCTCAAACGACTCCACTTTGATCTCCCCAATAATTTTTTTCGCACCTATATCCACTTCTGCTAGGATTTGTAAGGAGTATATATAACACAAAAAGTTAAAAGTTAAGGCTAAAACCTAAACAAATCATGAACAATGGGTGAAGAAACCATCAACGATTTAATTTCTTGTGGATGAAGTAATTGAAAGGGTTCCCTAGGATAGATGGTACATCTCTTGGTTCACAAATATTTTTAAGTCTCATTTTTATAATTTTCTGATGAGTGGATTTAGATCCAGGCCAATTCACAAATGATTCTTTCTACACAATATCGACTGGTCTAAACCTACATTAAAGCTGAAAATATCCTTTTCCTTTTAAAATACACAACAATTACTAAGATTCTATTGCAGTGTCCTTCATCAGTCTGTAGACACACTACAGGAATTTAAGTCATAGAAGGGCCCTTAAGCGTGGTGCCCTGCCCTGCCCTGGATTCTGGTGAGAGAAAATGCAGTGAAACTACCAGGACCAAGGTTCCTTTAGGTTTACAACATCCTGTGATGCTGAGCATAGAAGCCACACCGGCTTTCTTTAACTTACTGTGGTTTCTGAAAAGTGGTTTAAGTTTCTGCTTTTCATGATCATGATCATGAACTTGCAATTAAACTGATAGTACAACTTCCACTGGCGCCATGGAAAGGAGTGACACCCGCATTCATTTACTCTGGTAGCAGAAACACATCTCAGTGGTTTGCTTTTCCCGTTTTAACTTTCAGGATTACATTGTTTGAATCATGATTTGGAATTATTACTGATAGTACAAGCCCCACCTTCTATTGTTAATCTTGTTTCTTTCAGATATAGATTTACAAAAGCTCTGAAAACAAAGTTTTGCTTTTATAAATACGGAAGTGAAATTTTCAGCTTTCTTTCAGGGATTACAGGAGCCACCAGCTACTTCACATTGTATTAAAATGAAAATTTTTCATGAAATTTTCAGCAGATACATAAGCTGCTCTCTTTCTTTCTTTCTTTCTTTCTTTCTTTCTTTCTTTCTTTCTTTCTTTCTTTCTTCCTTCCTTCCTTCCTTCCTTCCTTCCTTCCTTCCTTCCTTTCTTTCTTTTCCTTCCTTCCTTCCTTCCTTCCTTCCTTCCTTCCTTCCTTCCTTCCTTCCTTCCTTCCTTCCTTCCTTCCTTGCTTTTTTCCTTCTTTATTTCCTTCCTTAACGTAAACATACTTCTTTAAATGGAATGTGGATGTCTAACACAGGACCTTCTTTGAATTCTGCAGTTCTTTAATCTATCTGCCGCACACACACACACACACACACACACACACACAGAGAGAGAGAGAGAGAGAGAGAGAGAGAGAGAGAGAGAGAGAGAGAGAGAAAATTGTGAGACAAATTTTATAAAAGATAATTCCTTTATTATCCCATAATTGGTTTCAATTTTAGGCCAATTATAGGATGTGAGGATAAGTCTCAGTTAGTTTAAGAATTTTTTTTCTTTTAATATGTATTCTTCTTTTTAGGCTGTCAGTTAAGCAGTTTGTTAGGATATCAACATAATTTTCAAAATAATCTTCTTATGCAAACATTTTGGTTGAATCTGAGTGCAGTATAGGATCTTGACAATTCATTTACAACCAAAGAACAAGAACAGGTCCAGTGGATGGAAAATAACTAGGTACTAAGAAAGACTATTTCAACAAAGATCAGTTATAAGACACCATTTTGAAAAGAAGGGGCATGAGAAACACAATCAGATATGTAGATAGGTGGATTCCTGTTCATAGAAAAATAATTCTCATTAAAATATAGTTTTATGTGAAAATATACATGTATCTAAATAATTTTGCATCTTGGATGAAATACTTTAGAAAGAAAAATACCATGTTTAGGATGTTTATAAGTGTTTTGTTGTTGCTGTTGTTTTGCTTCGATTGTAATTGTTTCCCCTTATATTTTCAGGGATCCGTCTCTAGAGCTTTGTACCTGATTCTCAAATGCTCTACTTCTATTTATCAGTATCATTGCAATAATTCACTTACTTTTTCAAAAGAAGATCAAAACTTTTCAAACACATTTTCCCTTTACAATGAACAACCCTGATGTTTTTCCTGAAATCTATTGTCAAATGTGAGTTTTGATTACAAACATATATTTTGCTCTGATTCTCAACATCATTATACCAAACAAAATTAAATATCAAATTCCTTGAAAGTTCTTTTCATTGAAATTCCTAAGAATATTGGGAGGTATGCTGAGAACTCTAACCAGTCTTAACAGCCAGGGGAATTCTGGAGCCAGGGAGAAAAATTATGTCCCAGTCCATATAGCGACACAAATTATGTGAAAATGTAGTGTATTTCATGGTAACATTTCTTTCTATATTATATGTCATTTTTTCTGCTTACTGTAATTTGCTCCTAGAGTCAAAAATTGTAGGGCATAGTTGTTTAAACTATTGTCACCTGACGAATAAAGTACTTTCTCTTATCTAAGTAAAACTAGTACATTTTTCTGTGTTCTATCAGGCAATCTTCAACTTCTGAACAGAAAATTTTAGTCTTCAATATAGTCTGAAGGTGATAGCAGATTTCAAAATGTTTATCCTACATTGTTACTGAGACTGAGAATTAATATTATTAGTTTATATTATCATTAGAAAAAAAGCTCTGGCTTTGGGGCGGCGGCGGCGGCGGCGGCGGCGGTAGCAGTGGCTGCTCCAGCTGAAGGGCCATCAGCAGTGGAACCAAGGCGACACAGGGTCCAGTTAGGCCCTGCGCCCACGACCACTGACCTTCGCTGACCAGCCGGGCGGCAAGCAACTGCGGTTCTGCGGAGCCTTTCGCTGCACGGAAGCCACTTCAGAACTCGGCTGCCCGCCAGTCAGGAGAGACTCACCGCCATCTTGATCCCGGGCTCCAGAGATCGGTCAGACTGAGGTACACAAACATAATCCTAGGCCCAACACCGCAGGGGTCTGAGCCAGACGGGCGTTGGCCTGCACCCAGGCCCTGGGCTGTTCGAGTGGCCATCGGGGCGCCAACCCAGCCAGGAGTTTTTTTTTTTTGCCCCGGCCGGTGCACGCGCCGCCATTTTGCCTACAGGAGCCAGAGTGCTCGGGAGGGCAGAGACTGCTAACAAGCGTAGCCTGAGGCTAACAAAACGGGGGTCTAGGCCCCAAAAGGCACAGGACTGACCCCAAGAACTGGGCGGCTTGGTGGGCCATCTGTGTGTCAACCAGCCCAGGAGGTTATTAGCACAACAGACTCTCCCGGTGCTTTCGCGGAGCGCGGACACGCACGCCCGCCATCCGGGTCACCTGGCGGACCCAAATAACAGACATAGCCCTAGGGGAACTTTGCTCGGACCTTGGCCTCCCAGGCGTTTGCCTGGACTCAGGGCCCAGGTGACAAGGCTAACCTAGTGTGCGCCAGCCCGGTTGGGGAAATCGGCTGCCCAGCGGAGTGAGCGGAGCACAGGGGAGGTCACAGCAACATTCACCTTCGGAGCTCCCTGGGGGTGCACACGGGTTCCACCTGGTCCACAGACACAATCTGGGGCAAGGCCTCAGGCAGAAGCCCCCAGCTCAAATCTCTCCGCTTCAGATCAGCCTGGGTGGCCGCCACATCTCCAGGTCCCTCAAGAGGCTAGTGGGGGCTTCCGGGCGGCCAGCTGGGAAAAGTCGGTGTGCTCCGATAAATCCTGCGGGCCCCAGCGGGAGCCTTCAGGTGCCTGCTTTGGGATCTGAACAGCCTGGAAAACAGCACCCTGTCTATAGGCAGTGCAGAGTGTAAGCTGTGCACCAGAGGCCAACGGGGAAGGGGCAGCTTGCACTGGTGAGTCCAGCACTGACAAGACCAAGTAACACCAGTGAGAGCTAGATGGCAAAAGGCAAACGCAGAAACGTCACTAACAGAAATCAAGGCAATATGGCAACATCTGAACCAAATTCTCCTCTACCAGCAAGTCCTGGATACCCCATCACACCAGTAAAACAAGATTTGGATTTAAAATCACTGGTCATGATGCTGGTACAGGAACACATGAAGGTCATTGAGGAGAAAATGGATCAAAAGTTAGAAGCCCTTGCAAGGGAAACACAAAAATCATTGAAAGAAATCCAGGAGAATACAAAAGCCAACAAGGAGGAAATGCAAAAAACACTTAAAGAAATACAGGAGAACTTTGCTCAACAGGCTGAGGTCATGAAAGACGAAACACAAAAATCTCTTAAAGAAATACAGGAGAACTTTGGTCAACAGGCTGAGCTCATGAAAGAGGAAACACAAAAATCTCTTAAAGAATTACAGGAAAACACAAACATGCAAGGGAAGGAGCTAAGCAAAACCATCCAGGATCTAAAATCAGAAGTAGAAACAACTAAGAAAACTCAAAGGGAGACAACTTTGGAGATAGAAAGCCTTGGGAAGAAATCAGGGGACAGAGATGCAAATATCAACAACAGAATACAAGAGATAGAAGAAAGAATCTCAGATGCTGAAGATTCCATAGAAACCATGGACTCAACAGTTAAAGAAAATGCAAAGTGCAAAAAGCTTGTAACCCAAAATATCCAGGAAATCCAGGACACAATGAGAAGACCAAACCTAAGGATTATAGGCATAGATGAGAGTGAAGATTTACAACTTAAAGGGCCAGCAAATATCTTCAATAAAATTATGGAAGAAAACTTCCCTAACCTAAAGAGAGAGATGCCCATGAATATACAAGAAGCCTACAGAACTCCAAACAGACTGGACCAGAACAGAAATACTTCCCGTCACATAATAATCAAAACACCAAATGTTCTAAACAAAGAAAGAATACTAAAGGCAGTAAGAGAAAAAGGCCAAGTAACATATAAAGGAAGACCTATCAGAATCACAGCAGACTTTTCACCTGAGACTATGAAGGCTAGAAGGTCCTGGGCAGATCTCATGCAGACTCTAAGAGAACACAAATGCCAACCAAAACTACTATATCCAGCAAAACTCTCAATCACCATAGATGGAGAAACTAAGATATTTCACGACAAAACCAAGTTCACCCAATATCTATCCACAAACCCAGCCCTAAAAAGGATAATAGGAGGACAACACCAATACAAGGAGGGAAACTCCACCCTGAAAAAAGCAAGATAGTAACCTTTCATCAAACCCAAATAAGTTAAGCAATCAAATTTAAAAAAATAACGTCAAAAATGATAGGAAGTAACAATCACTATTCCTTAATATCTCTTAACATCAATGGACTCAATGCCCCAATAAAAAGACACAGACTAACTGACTGGATACGTAAACAGGACCCTACATTTTGCTGCTTACAGGAAACACACCTAAGGGTCAAAGACAAACACTACCTTAGAGTAAAAGGCTGGAAGACAATTTTACAAGCAAATGGTCTCAGGAAACAAGCTGGAGTAGCCATTTTAATATCAGATAAAATTGACTTTCAACCCAAAGTCATCAAAAGAGACTCTGAGGGACACTTCTTGCTGGTCAAAGGAAAAATACAACAAGAAGAACTCTCAATCCTGAACATCTATGCTCCAAATGCAAGGGCACCCTCTTTCATAAAAGAAACTTTATTAAAACTCAAAGCACACATTGCACCTAACACAATAATTGTTGGTGACTTCAACACTGCACTTTCCTCAATGGACCGATCAGGAAAACAGAAACTAAACAAGGACACAATGAAACTAATTGAAGCTTTGGACCAATTAGATTTAACTGATATATATAGAACATTCTATCCTAAAACAAAAGAATATACCTTTTTTTCAGCACCTCATGGTACCTTCTCCAAAATCGACCATATAATTGGTCACAAGACAGACCTCAAC
The DNA here is from genome assembly GCF_947179515.1 of Apodemus sylvaticus. Taxonomy (NCBI): domain Eukaryota; kingdom Metazoa; phylum Chordata; class Mammalia; order Rodentia; family Muridae; genus Apodemus; species Apodemus sylvaticus. Next base: position 151,083,118 of record NC_067472.1, on the reverse strand, counting down.
AAATATAAAAAGATAGAACTAATCCCATGCCTCCTATCTGATCACTATGGAATAAAAGTGGTCTTCAATAGCAACAGAAACAACAGAAAACCCACAAACACGTGGAGATTGAACAATACTCTACTCAATGACACCTTGGTCAAGGAAGAAATAAAGAAAGAAATTAAAGACTTTTTAGAACACAATGAAAATGAAAACACAACATACCCAAATCTATGGGACACAATGAAAGCAGTGCTAAGAGGAAAACTCATAGCCCTGAGTGCCTCCAAAAAGAAAATGGAGAGAGCATACATTACCAACTTAATGACACACCTGAAAGCCCTAGAACAAAAAGAAGCTATTTCACCCAGGAGGAGTAGAAGGCAGGAAATCATCAAACTCAGGGCCGAAATCAATCAAGTAGAAACAAAGAGAACCATACAAAAAATCAACAAAACTAGGAGCTGGTTCTTTGAGAAAATCAACAAGATAGATAAACCCTTAGCCAGACTGACCAAAGGGCACAGAGAAAGTATCCAAATTAACAAACTTAGAAATGAAAAGGGAGACATAACAACGGAAACTGAGGAAATCCAAAAAATCATCAGATCCTACTACAAGAGCCTGTACTCAACACAACTGGAGAATCTGGAGGAAATGGACAATTTCCTTGACAGATACCAAATACCAAAATTAAATCAGGACCAACTAGACCATCTAAACAGTCCCATAAAGCCTAAAGAAATAGAAGGAGTCATAGAAAGTCTTCCAACCAAAAAAAGCACAGGACCAGATGGTTTCAGTGCAGAATTCTACCAGACCTTCAAAGAAGAGTTAACACCAATACTCTTCAAACTATTCCACAAAATAGAAACAGAAGGAACACTACCCAATTCCTTCTACGAAGCCACAATTACGCTGATACCAAAGCCACACAAAGATCCAACAAAGAAAGAGAACTTCAGACCAATTTCCCTTATGAACATCGATGCAAAAATACTCAACAAAATTCTTGCCAACCGAATCCAAGAACACATCAAAACGATCATCCACCATGATCAAGTAGGCTTTATCCCGGGAATGCAGGGTTGGTTCATATACGGAAATCCATCAATACAATCCACTACATAAACAAACTCAAAGAACAAAATCATATGGTCATTTCATTGGATGCTGAAAAAGCATTTGACAAAATTCAGCATCCTTTCATGCTTAAAGTCTTGGAGAGAACAGGAATTCAAGGCCCATACCTAAACATAGTAAAAGCAATATACAGCAAACCGGTAGCCAGCATCAAACTAAACGGAGAGAAACTTGAAGCAATCCCACTGAAATCAGGGACCAGACAAGGCTGCCCCCTTTCTCCTTATCTTTTCAATATTGTACTTGAGGTACTAGCTCGGGCAATTCGACAACATAAGGAGGTCAAAGGGATACAAATTGGAAAGGAGGAAGTCAAACTATCATTATTTGCAGACGACATGATCGTCTACCTAAGTGACCCAAAGAACTCCACTAGAGAGCTCCTACAGCTGATAAACAACTTCAGCAAAGTGGCAGGTTACAAAATCAACTCAAGCAAATCAGTGGCCTTCCTATACTCAAAGGATAAGCAGGCTGAGAAAGAAATTAGGGAAATGACCCCCTTCACAATAGCCACAAACAGTATAAAGTATCTTGGGGTGACTCTTACCAAACATGCGAAAGATCTGTATGGCAAGAACTTCAAGACTCTGAAGAAGGAAATGGAAGAAGACCTCAAAAAATGGGAAAACCTCCCATGCTCATGGATCGGTAGAATCAATATAGTTAAAATGGCCATTTTGCCTAAAGCACTATACAGATTCAATGCAATACCCATCAAAATCCCAACTCAATTCTTCACAGAGTTAGAAAGAGCAATTATCAAATTCATCTGGAACAACAAAAAACCCAGGAGAGCTAAAACTATTCTCAGCAACAAAAGAAAATCTGGGGGAATCAGTATCCCTGACCTCAAGCAATACTACAGAGCAATAGTGTTAAAAACTGCATGGTATTGGTACAGTGACAGGCAGGAGGATCAATGGAACAGGATTGAAGATCCAGAAATGAACCCACACACCTATGGCCACTTGATCCTCGACAAAGAGGCTGAAAACATCCAATGGAAAAAAGATAGCCTTTTCAACAAATGGTGCTGGTTCAACTGGAGGTCAGCATGCAGAAGAATGCGAATTGATCCATCCTTGTCTCCTTGTACTAAGCTCAAATCCAAATGGATCAAGGACCTCCACATAAAGCCAGACACTCTGAAGCTAATAGAAAAGAAACTGGGGAAGACCCTTGAGGACATCGGTACAGGGAGAAAGTTTCTGAACAGAACACCAATAGCGTATGCTCTAAGAGCAAGAATTGACAAATGGGACCTCATAAGGTTACAGAGTTTCTGTAAGGCAAAGGACACCGTCAAGAGGACAGATCGGCAACCAACAAATTGGGAAAAGATCTTCACCAATCCTACATCAGATAGAGGGCTAATATCCAATATATATAAAGAACTCAAGAAGTTAGACTCCAGAAAACCGAACAACCCTATTAAAAAATGGGGTACAGAGTTAAACAAAGAATTCTCACCTGAAGAACTTCGGATGGCGGAGAAGCATCTTAAAAAATGCTCCACTTCATTAGTCATTAGGGAAATGCAAATCAAAACAACCCTAAGATTTCATCTTACACCAGTCAGAATGGCTAAGATTAAAAATTCAGGAGACAGCAGGTGTTGGAGAGGGTGCGGAGAAAGAGGAACACTCCTCCACTGCTGGTGGGGTTGCAAATTGGTACAACCACTCTGGAAAGCAGTCTGGCGGTTCCTCCGAAAACTGGGCACCTCACTTCCAGAAGATCCTGCTATACCACTCCTGGGCATATACCCAGAGGATTCCCCACCATGTAATAAGGATACATGCTCTACTATGTTCATAGCAGCCCTATTTATAATTGCCAGATGCTGGAAAGAACCCAGGTATCCCTCAACAGAAGAGTGGATACAAAAAATGTGGTATATCTACACAATGGAGTACTATTCAGCCATTAGAAACAATGAATTCATGAAATTCTTAGGCAAATGGATGGAGCTAGAGAACATCATACTAAGTGAGGTAACCCAGACTCAAAAGGTGAATCATGGTATGCACTCATTAATAAGTGGTTATTAACCTAGAAAACTGGAATACCCAAAACATAATCCACACATCAAATGAGATACAAGAAGAAAGCAGGAGTGGTCCCTGTTTCTGGAAAGACTCAGTGAAACAGTATTTGGCAAAACCAGAACGGGGAACTGGGAAGGGGTGGGAGGGAGGACAGGGGAAGAGAAGGGGGCTTACGGGACTTTCGGGGAGTGGGGGGGGGCTAGAAAAGGGGAAATCATTTGAAATGTAAATAAATTATATCAAATAAAAAAAAAAAAAAAAAAAAAAAAAGAAAAAAAGCTCTGTTTCTCACAAGGGATTTCTCAGCAGAAAGGGTAATGATGACTATTCCAGAGGAACAGATCAATTAATATCTCCTATATGCCTGCTTACCATGATCCAGGATATGAATCACAGGGGAGCTGAGGCATTCATGTTTCTGGCATCTGCATGACCTTCAGACATGTGACCTATAGACATGTATTCAAGCTCTTACACACACTAACATCAGATAAAATAGTCCTTTTAAATATATATCATTGCAATTGGCATAGATTTAAAAACATGGTCCACTTGAAAATTTTTCTCATGTGTATAACCGTGATTGCTGTAGGTTCTGGTGGATATTTCCATTCAGAAATTTCAATACTAGAGACATCAAAGTGGAGGAAATCCTTAGCTCACTGGGTAATGGATTATGGCTATCTTTCTTTAAACAGTCATTTGTTGTACAAGAAGAGTTCAGTATCATGGAGATGAAGTCTCTTTCAAGTGATTCCTCAGGGTCAGAATGCAGAAACTGAGTTCCAAAAAGGAACAAATTCATCAGTCTGTTCCCTACAGAAGTCACTAGTGACTAGACGCAATCAAGTGGCATTCATATGGAGCCATCAAGATATCTGGCTTTCACTCTGTGGCAGGTCTGTATTTCCCAATGAAATTCCAGATGAGGCTACTGGTGAAAGTACAGCAAGGAGCTCCAGTATTTTAGGGATGCAAATATCATAGGATGACCAGGAAGGGTAGCAACAACCATGGGTTGGAGACAACAATATCCTAGAAGCCAAGTTTTACATGTATTTCAGAGGGCAGAGTTAGAAATGTTACCCCAACCTTATAAAAGATACTAGAAAATAGTAAGTGGTTCACAGATATTAAGACATTAAGTTAGTAACACTGTTGAGGTTTGATTTTGCTTTGTTTACTTCCTTGCTTGATGTCTCTTGTAGTAAGAAAGTTATTTAAAATTATTATTTACTTATAGGAGCACATATATCAAAATGAGATTTTCAGGTGTTATAGTTTTGGATTTTAAAAATCAGTGCTTTTTTAAAACTCTGAACGTTGAAAGTGTTTGATTTAGCAACATTGTAGGTATTTTTCTAAGTCCCAAGACAGATATGCTTGATTTGCAACCTTTGGAAATGTACTTCTCTAACATGAAGAAATTTGAATTTGATCTTCATCTTAAATCCTAGTTAGATTGTACAGACAGGACTACAGCATCCAGCAGGTATAGGCAAAAAAAAAATATGTAGATCAAGTTCATTTTGAGCATTTCTCAGGACATCTTGATTATATTTCAGAGAAAAATAATAATACTCTGTGTCATTATATGCTGGAAATATGCAACTCAATTTTGATTTTAAAGGGGTTCCATTGAAAGTATTGTCTTGCTTCTCAAAAGATACTTTCAACTATTCAGCAATATCCATTCTATGAAAGATAATGGGGTATTTCAACATTTTATAATATACATTTTTTATGATATGATTTGAGAGACAAGGTGTAGAATGCTGTAGTTTGAAAGAGATGCCTACTAATAATCTACAATATAGAATACTTGATTCCTAGTTGATGACTCTTTCAGGAAGTTTAGGAAATGCAGAGTTGCTGGAAAGGGATAAGCAGCGGTATAGTTTGTTATCTGTCAAAAGTCACTTGATATATCAAATACATCTCTCTACTTTTTCTCTGTGTTCTGAGATTTAATTTGTTGAATCAGCTATCATGTGCTTTTTCAATCAAGACAGAGTAAGACCAAAAATAATCATTTGCTATAAATTTAATTTTATACTATATATTTGCTGTTGGTATTGAAGGATTTCCAATTGTAATCCTGTCTGCAGCTTATTCAATGCAGATTCTCTGCCTGTGACTCTTAGGTCTTAGATTTTAAGTCAAGTGCTATTTTTCCACAAAAATATTTAATTGTAAAAGTAAGTAATTTTACTAGACAAATGAACATTTAGAAGTGAAATAGAAAGCATTCATAGTTCATTGACTCACATGTTTATTCATGTCATTCAAGAGATAGAAGGAAAAGATTTTACTACAAGTTGTAGGCCAGTTTAAACTACAGAAAGAGCTACTGTCTCACAATTTTCAAAAATAAAACAAATGGTTGGACTAAATGAAGTCACATAAAGGAGAAGAAGTATGATTAAACAGAAGCTGAAAAAAAAGTAGCAGGATTAGGAGGAGGAAGAGGACCAGGAGAAATAGAATGGAGGAGAAAGAGAGGAAGGGGAGAAAAAGGAGGAAGAGGAGGAGAAGGAGGAGGAGGAGCTGGAGGAGGAGAAGGGGAAGGGGGGAGGGGGGAGGAGGAGCTGGAGCAGGAGGAAGGGAGGAAAAGCAGGGACAGGTTGCAGAAAAAGGTGAAACACTACATATTTAAAGCTAGTCTGTTTTTATATAGCAACATCCCAGCCAGAAAGATCTGTTGAAGAAAAGTATTGTCCTTAAATGTAGGAAGTCAGTCCTGTCTTATTGAGTATTTTTTGAACAGCATCCTCTGACAATTTTGACAAATACAACACTATGGTATTGTAATTTCACTGCCTTTTTTTTCTACAAAGAATTAATATTTTGGAAGGTCTTTAAACTTCAAGGTGGCATATGTATTGTATCAGAAGGTATAAATTTCTGCACTTTCAGATGCTTTAGAGGGACAGAAGTTGCACAACCTATATAAAGTGTAGCCATCTCCTTCACTCATTATGGCATGAATTGAGATATTATCATACATATCTGTTCATTCCTACATTGCAATAAACTTATTCCATGGGGATACCTTCTGATAGTTCTGCAGTGGGATAGGAAGCCAGGTATTTCCATGTGCATTCATAGCCAAATATTTTAATTTTGCAGATTTTTTCCATCCATGATTTCATAGTGCACAACACAGATTTTTTCAAGTTCAAAATCCATTAACTAATTTTTATGCATTTTTCCTTTACCATGTAGAACTTGACTTGCAGAAGAGAATATTACTTAGTCAATATCATATTTACTTCTATTGGAAAACAATTGAATGTACAAATATTTAAAATCAGGAACCTTTCTGCGTTTTTGGTTGTTCGTTCTTTTGCATGTTCAGCAGACTTCTAAATCACGAAGGTTAAAAGGTGCATGGAGAGCCTGAGTGATGCTTTTGCTTGTAAAAGCAGATACTGATCTGCAGTAGGGCTATCACAGAAACTCAGGGCAGAAATTCCCAAACTACATGTAACTGCAGATCTGGAGATACACACTGCCTTTTATTGCACAAAAATCTGCACATATGCTTACACTTACATACACAGGAACACACACACACGGAGCATAGGATATAAAATGAGTAATACATAGAAAAATAAATGTACACAGAGGTATAAAATGTACACCACATGATTAACATTAATAAAATCTAGCTAACCATGGTGGCAAAAAACTAACTTTCTAGCAATTTATTGGTAGAAACTGATAAATCTCTGAATTCTAACTCAGTCTGATCTAAAAAGTGAGTTCTGAGTTTGCAAATTCTAATGCATAAGATCTAGTGCAAAGAAGAAACATACAAAGAAAGAAATAAGAATCTCATAGCAAGAATGTAAAGACAGGAAGAAACAATTTTCATCAATGAATGATAAATCATTGCTTTCATTAAAGAACTAATTTTATGATGATGGTAAGGGTTTTATTTACATGGAAACATAGAAAACGTAAAAAATACACCTAATCAATTAAAACAACATTTAGCCAGAATGTTCTTAATTCAGCATTTTTTCCTTTAGTGATTTCTTCTGCTATCATGACAATAATCTAGTGCTTTTGTGAATTCTCAGAGTTAGATTTTTTCCTAAGCATTCTTTCGTTCCTTTGTTTAGAGATCTAACATCAAATATAAGGCAGCATTGTGTAGTCATCATTACCCACAAAGCATCTTGATTTTATTCCTGACAATTTATAAAGGGGTTTATTAAGATCCCCCCTTGCATAACAGCGATGGGATAGTTTATAGCTTATAGCATGTCGATTGTGTCATTAGCTTTAGAAAAGATGTTGAATCCCTGCATGCTGGCAACCATACACTCATGTCTGATTGGAGGGCTGTGCTGGGTCACTAGCACAGACTTGGGGTTAGGTGTGAGATTAGTCAAGTTAGTGCAGCAGGTCCTGCTCAGAGAAGAGGCAGCCAAAGATGTCTGTCACATCCACCCTATGAGTGGTCAGCAAAGCAATTCAGCAAACAAGGTCAGCCCTGATTTTTGACCCCTTGCTTCTTTCAAAGGTAGACATGATTTGTGAAAATTAAGTATTGCACATTTTTTGGGAATAGAACATTATTCTAGAGTTCTCAAGTTTCTGAATCTGAGGAATCAGAACAGAAATCTATGAGATCAGGACCTGGCTTCCTTTGTCTTGCCCTGTGTTGTTTTGGCTTCAGTGCCCCTCCCCTTGAGGCTCCAATCTCTCTCACTTCAGAGTGAATATTAACATTTTAAAAAATTGACAGTATTGAGGATTATTGGTGTGTGGGACTAGAAGGAATCAGAAAAAAAAGAATGTTTATGTTTGTATATAAAGGTAACTTAAAAATATTCAGGTATACTCGTTAACATCCCAAAATGATGTGTATATAGTAGAGAGAAGGAATAACACGCCATTACCCAAAACTCCTTGAGATTAGCATTACATCATTTAAAAATGAGATTTTTGAATTTGCCTCACCTTGTTCCTAACAGCCACACCCATTTGTGCTGATCTCCCATCCTTTCACCCCTCTCACTTTCCACTTCTGTCACACAGACAAACCTTCATTCAGCTCCTTGTCTAGTTTGTGGCTTCTGCTTGTGTCACCAACTTAAAAATTGAAAGAGGTTTTTGTTTTTAGTATCTGCATTGAAGTTATGCAGACATGCATCCCATTTTCCAAATAAATTACAACAGCTATGCTATAGCATTTACAATGTGTTAGATGATTTATGTAATCTTGAAAAGAATTAAAATATATAGAATAATATACATGGGTTATATGCAAAAAAGTAACTTAAAAATTATTCCTAAGGAATTTTAATTTAGGCTCTGTCATTCCTTGAAGGATGTGAAGAGATAAAAGCTCTTGAGGGTTAACATAGTGATTATCATCAGAGGGAATAAACAATAGATCATAATGAGTATCACCTCCCAATTTCTGGATAGGAAGAATTTCTGGATATGAGTTTTGAAAATATGATACCTATAATACAGGAAGGGTGATTCCAAACTGGCATTGAGAAAAATAGTGGACAGAGTAAATTCAGGTGTGTGAGCTGCCAATGTGTGGGAATGTGTACTATCTTTAGATACAGTGCTACAGCATACAGAGGGTTACATAATTGTTATCCTTTATTCTGTCATTTGTATGGTAATCGCTTTTGAATATGGTTACCCTGCTTCAGTGTGTTTAGGAACTAGTTATTGATTATTTTTTGGTAATATTGCCCAGATACAAAAATAAAGTAGTGAATTGAGAAATTCTTTTTGAACAATTAATATATATTTTGTCCTGTATTCTCCTGACTTGATTGGGTTTATTGCTTATGCAAAGTAGCAAGCAGAAGTTTTGTGACTATACTCTGACAAATAAATTCACCAGGGTGTACCTAGAATTTTGAATTTTGTTTATTTTTTCACTTGTTTGCTTACAAGCCTTATTGGAATTGCATTTTTTTCATTTCAAATACATTGTATTCAATTTTTATTAAAAACTGATTTTAATACATTATATTATTATTAGATTTTCCTTTCTTTCTCCTCCTCCCAGTTACTCTCCATCTAACCTGACTTAAAGATAAACTCTTTTTCTGTTTTTCACTAGAAAAATACACACAAATTATAACAATGAAACATATAAAACCAAAATGGACTCTGAATTTTTCATACCCTATCATATATATAATTTTCAGCATAAAACTTTTGCATACAGAAATCCATTTCTACTTTCATTTACTAAGTATTATACTCCTAACACTCTTAAACATTCTTCTCTATGCCAATGACTAGTTTCCAGTATAACATTTTTGACATACCTTCCATAAACCCTCACAAAACAATAGACCTGAAGATGCTGCCTCATATGTATAGAAAATTGGGTATTTGTATTTTTTCAGATTTATTTGAGATCACTCACAGTTATTTGTTCTTTTCATTTCCATCTATCTTCCTGTCATCTTCATTTTTTGCTATCGAACCTTATTTAACAGTATACGAATACAATATATATGTTTAAAATAAATATATGAAACCAGTATTCTATTAATTATTCACTTGTGTGTGCATGTGTGTGACTATCACACATGCATATGAATAGCACCTATGCAAAGTCAGACGAAAAACCTACATAAGTCCCTTTTCTCCTATTCTTTGGTTTCTTAGATATATACATTTACTCAGGATCATTTAAGGCAAAACAGGAGAGACATCTTATTTTCATATGTGAATATCATTTTTATCTAGAGAGCCTTGTTAGCATTTGCATTTTGAACCATTTAAAATATTGTTATGTTGATGAACTTCAATTCAATACTTAGACAATCATTGCTCTAGGATGATAAAAGATCAAATATCTAAACACAATCAGTAAATGCTTAGAAGAAAGAGGGCCAGTACAAGACTTTTAATATTAAAAGTGATTTCCTTTGTTGTACTTCAGCAAGGCTACAATACCAAAATCACACCAATCAAATCCACCCGCTAGGATCCAAGCAATCAAATACTAGATTAGGTAGGGAATATTTCTTATGCAATCTATCAGAACTAATCCCTGACATTTAATGCTCGACAATCCCGTTCAACCACACTTATATTTTCCAGAAAAATATCAAGGTCTTTATCATTTCATTAACCAAGCTAAAGACTGAAAAGGCTGAGGGCTGGGCAAGTAATATCTGGGACTTTAAAACACAAATAAAGAAGAAGGAAATATTTTGATTTTATATCATTGGTTTGTGTTTCAAAATAAGATTTATCTGTATAGAACTTGCTGTACCAAGTTCTTGCTCTGTAGACCATCCTGTTGTCAAACACAGTAAAATACATGTCCTTCTCCTTTGTGAGTTTCGGGAATTAAACTAAACTGCAAACACAGCAGGTTGAAAATGTATTTAGACTGCAAAATCTCTCTCTCTCTCTCTCTCTCTCTCTCTCTCTCTCTCATACACACACACAGACATACATTCTCACTCTCTCTCTCACTCTCTATCTCTCTAATACACACACACACACACACACACACACACACACACACGAAAACATACAAATGGAAGCTGGCCTAGATATTACATTGTAAAAAGCATTACCTTAGCCCAGCGGTGGTGGTGCAACCCTGCATTTCCAGCAATCTGGGAAGCAGAAGCAGGCGGATTTCTGATGTCAAGGCAAGCCTAGTCTACAGAGTGAACTCCAGGACAACCAGGGCTACACAGAGAAACCCTGTCTCGAAAAAACCAAATCCAAAAAATAAGCAAAACAAAACAAAACAAAACAAAAAAGCATGACCTTGACCTCATGATCCCCAGGCATACACCACTTGAATCCAAGTACAGAGGTGTTCACCATTACTCTTTGATTATGGATATAACCATTTTTTACATGTTTTGTAAGAAGTTTAAAATCTATACAATGGCATTTCACTGGTTCTATAAATCATACTTAAGATTACACCTTTTGCCCAATAATAATATATTGTACAACTATATACTTAGACACACAAAGACACACACACACACACACACACACACACACACATATATATATATATATATATATATATATATATATATATACAAATAAGGTGTGTTTGTGTGTTTCTGCAGTACATAATAGCATTTACATGTATAACTTTTGTGATATTAGAGGGATTGTTTGGGTTTTCAAAAGTGTTTATCTGTATGGAACCCGCTATGCAAGCTCTTGCCCAGAAGAACTGCCTGTGCTCAGTGTTGCAGTTCTAAAATATATGTATATACATACAAACACACACACACACACACACACACACACACACACACACATATATATATATATATATATATATATATATATGCCTGAACTGGCTGGTTTTGTGTGTCAACTTGAGGTAAGCTGGAGTTATCACAGAGAAAGTAGCTTTAGTTTGGTAAGTGCCTCCATGAGATCCAGCTATGGGAGAATTTCTCAATTAGTGATCAAGCATGGAGAGCCCCTTGTGGGTGGTACCATCCCTGGTCTGGTAGTATTGGTTCTATAAGAAAACAAGCAGAACAAGCCAGGGGAACATTGCCAATAACATTCTTCCATGGTCTCTGCATCAGTTACTGTTTCCTGACTTGCTTGTGTTCCAGTCCTGACTTCCTTTGGGCATCAACCGAAATTTTGCCACAGTGTAAGCTGAATAAACTCTTTCTTTCCTAACTTTCTTCTTGGCCATGGTGTTTGTGCAGGAATAGAAACCATGAGTCAGACAATGCCTGGCTATGTATGTTCCATTCACAGATCTCTGCGAATGCATTAAAACATCAAGGAAAAGTAATCATTTATTTTTCTACAATTCAAACATTTTTCAGCTTCTGTGAACACACCCATGATATCTTCAGCATAGCTAAATAACAATCACCTTCAACTACAATTATTAGGTAGTTTGAGATTCTCCTGTAGAGAATCCTCTGCTCTTCTCTGCCCCATTTTTTTAACTGTTTGATTTGTCTATTTTGTCTTTATCTTCTTGAGTTCTTATAAAATTTTGGTATTTGGCCCTCTCTCAGATGTAGGGTTGGTGAAGATCCTTTCCCAATCTGTAAACTCCTGTTTAGTCTTATTAACAGTACTCTGGGCCTTATTGAAATTTGGCAGTTTCATGAGGTCCCATTTTCAATGTTGATCTTAGAGCTGAGCCATTTTTGTTCTCTTCAGAAAATTGTCTCTGGCACCCACGTGTTTAAAGTTATTTTTTGTTTACCCTGTTTTATGTTAAAGTCCTTGATCCATCTGGATCTAAGTTTTGTACCGGGTGATAAAAATGGAAGTATTTTCATTCTTTTACCTATAGTCATTAGTTAGCATAGCACCATTTGTTGAAGAAAAATGTTTTGTATTGTATTGTTTTCTTTGTTGAAAATTAAATGTTCATAGGCATGGAGGATTATTTTTTAGATTTTTATTCTATTCTATTGATCAATATGTCTTTTTCTGTACCAATACTATGTCATTTTTATTATTATTGCTCCATAGTACCGCCTGAGATCGTGGATGGTGATTCCACTTAAAATTAGCTTAAGAAAATGCTTAAAATGCCACTTACATTTTAATATTTTATTTTTAGATACATTTATTAATTTTTATCTTATTTCTATGATATCAAATGTCCTGTTCAAAAGTTCTGTTTTATGTCAATGAGGTCAAATTTATTCCCTATTTACTCCCCTGTAAAGTTGAAAGAATCAGGCCTTCATTATCTACCTTGATTTATTTGCAACGTATTGGAGGGCAGTCAATAAAGGCCTAATTTCACTCTTCTATCTGTAGCTATGCAAATTAATCAGGAACATTTAGAGAAAGTTTTTTTAAATCATGTCCTACAAACGGAAGACTGTCTCAGTGTGGATTATTATGTAAGTTGTCATTTTTATTCAGTAGATCAATGTACTATGTTTCATGCCATATTGTGTAGGTTTTCTCTCTTCAGCTGTGTAGCACAATGTGAAATCTGGAATCCTGATAATTCCTTCTGTTCTAGTATGCAGGGATTTTTGTTTTGTTTTGTTTTGTTTTGTTTTGTTTTTTGTATTTGTTGATATGGTTGTTGTTTTTCCTTTACTGTATGTTTAGATGATTTTTTGTTTTGTTTTGATTGGACTAAGTGAAATTTCCTGTTCCCATATGAAATGAAAATTACATTTTTAATTGTATAAGAATAATTTTGTTGGAAGGTAATATTTTCTTCGGTTAATTTTTCCATTTTTTTTAAAAGAAGTCAGTAAAGCCTTTTACATTTTGGTTGTGTGTGTGTGTGTGTGTGTGTGTGCATGTGCATGATTCCTTTGTGACTGCCATTGTTTCCATGATGTCTTTTGTTTTCTAAATGTCAATAACATATCTTTGGTGAAAGTGAAAGAAAACAGACTGAAAATGACACAGTGGTTTCAGTTATTAAACATTGTTAAATGAGCAAACTGTAGAGATGCATCTTTTAAAGCATGCTTTTAGGGACTCGTAGGCAGACAGAAATACAAAACAATAATATTTGAGAAATTTTAGTTGTTCTCTATAACAGCATAATCATGCGTACAAATCATACTTTTTATCTGTAAGTTTGCAGCATAGGGCAGAATGGAATGCAAATGTAAAAGATAATTCAAATGATTGGAGCCTCCTAATATCAATGCAAAATTAGCTTTAAAACTTTATGTGGTATTGTAGCTTGTGAGGCAATCTTATTAGGAAAGGTAGAGAATGCTCTGTTCTTCTTTTAGTGTATCAAATTTATTCTTAAACAAAACATAGCACAACCATATCTTTCATTGGCAGAAATCTGTGTAATTAATGTACTTCTGTAGATTAATTGAGACAAAACTTGCTAAGTGTCTATTTGACCAAAAGAGGTACAACTCTGTTGATGCTCAATTCTTCTTTGAATCAAGAAAGGGGTACTGTCCTGAGCACACATGTGGCTAGTCAAAAGAATAGAATGGCATTAAATGTCATATTTTGTGGACTTCTGTCATCTTTGACAACTCTATATCAATGCAAAGTATACCTGAACTATGAAACCTTATCTATACTTAGTCATTGCTATTAGAATAAATTAAAAACATTTTATGGAATTTAAATCATGATCTCATACAATCATGAGTGTACTACGATTTCTTAAATAGTCCTTTGTTTTATGTGAAAGCTATTGAATTTTGTTTGTTAAATTTTTATCCTGTAAACTTTGCTGGGTTTACCAGTAGCAACAAGTTTGTGGTTGAAAATTAAGGATACTTTATATAAAGAAACATGTCATATCCAAATGAAGTTATTTTAACATCTGACTTTTCAATCTGTGTCACATTTTTCTACTTTATTATTTTTCTTGTATAAGACTCCTAATAAGTAGGAGGATAGAGTTCACATTTTTGTTTTGATCCAAAAGGTTATTATTAATATTTATTACTATTATATAATTCTGTCTTTTACATTGTTATATGTTATCTTTTTTATGTCAAGTCATTTTCTCTGTATGAGAAACTATTAACTTAAACTTTAACTATTCTTATTCATTTTTATTACTATCTAGTAAAAAAACAATAAACAAAATAAATAAAAAAGAAATAGCTATTTTTCAGAAAATGAACCTTTACAATAGCTTCAAATGATTTTATGCTAGGATCTATAACTTCCCTCATCCTGTATTTTACCTATGTTTGCATTTCCAAATCCTGAAATGCAATAAAGAAAACATTTGCTTTGTCCTCTAAACAGTATCAGGACTACTGCAACATTAGTACAATTTGCCTTGTCATTAATGTAGCCTGCTATGTTCAGCAAGATGCAAAAAATCATTGGCTTTTGCTAATGTTTTGAACAGAATTTACTTGTAGTATTAACGATAGCTAAAAGAAACAATTTTCTGTTTTGTTCAAGCTTGCTATGTTTCATATGTCAAGGAAATGAAATATATGATACCTTTAACAATATGGTCTTATAATCATATTTTAAAGGGAATGGAAAATGATTTCAGTAGCCTATTGTTTTTTGATGATTATTTTTTCTATCATCAATAAATCCTACAAAAGTACTCTTTGTATTTCAATAAAATTCATATTTAATAACACATAGAGTCTTGATCTTCACTTTCTGATTCATAGCATCAGGTATGAGTCTTTATCCACAGAAAGGATCCATAACTATCTGTGCAATCTTATTTCTTAAAAGTCTAACATTTGGATTATGGATTTGTCACTAGTATTATTAAACACATGAGTAATTTTTTTGTTTAAAAATGTTTCTTTCATCTTAAAATTCTCAACTCATGAACCATCACTGAATAAAGAGAAGATGTTAACTCAAGGCAGAAAATGGAGACAGAGATTTAAGCAGAAGCCAAGCTGTTTCTTACCAGTGTATTCTCTGTGGTTTGCTCAGAATGATTCCTTATACATACCATGATTACCTGACCAGGTGTGGTACCACATAATGTGGGGTATGTCCTCACACACCAATCGTCAATCAAGAAAATGACACCAAAGATGTATATACAGGCAAACTAATAGACACAGATCAACTGATATTCGCTATTACCAGGTAACACAGCTTGAGATAAGGTAACAAAAAATAACCATAAAATATGTATATATAATGTATATAACATATATTATATATTATAAAATATATGTACATAAGTTATATACACTTTTGATCAGTGATTCAAAATCAAAGTACAAGCA
Source organism: Apodemus sylvaticus (assembly GCF_947179515.1). Taxonomy (NCBI): domain Eukaryota; kingdom Metazoa; phylum Chordata; class Mammalia; order Rodentia; family Muridae; genus Apodemus; species Apodemus sylvaticus. Next base: position 151,067,256 of record NC_067472.1, on the reverse strand, counting down.
CAAGAAAAAAATTCTTCGAAGAGATTTATTTATAAGCAAAACCCATGACAATCTAAAGGTTCCCAACTTTCTTACTTTTTTGAAATGTACTAATGCATATTATTTACAAACTTTTTAAGATGCCAAACTAAAATTAATTTTCAATGTACTTTAAAAACACAAAAAGTATAAATCATTCTTTAGGTTAAAGAAATAAAATTTATGACCAGAGTTTTAAATTCCTGATTTAAACTTTAGTGTTTCAATGAAAAATAAAGTGAGGTGCCAGTGCGTGCTGAGAAAGCTAAAATGGACTCCAGTCAAATCAAATATCCAGAGTTTCATACAGGAAAGCATCATAGCAAAAGTAGAGAATTGATTTCTACATGTTTTTCTCTCACCAATTAAGGTACATCCTCCCAGAGGTAGATTAATTTAATTTTAATGTCTTAAAGAGAATGAACATGGAATCTATATTTATTTTAAGTTACTAATTTTTGAAAATAATGTTTTTAGAACATAAAGTCTAATTTTTATTTTCTCCTACATGATTCTTGCAACCTCCCTAACCACCTAAATCTTCATGTTTTCTCTCTCCGAGTTAGAAATAACACAGGCAATTTAAAAAGAAAAAATAACCAAAATACAACAAAACCAACAAACCAAGGAATCAGAAAAACAAATAAAAAAAGCAGATACATAGAGACCTCTGCTCACCCATGTACTTTAAGAGTCAAAAATAACTCAAAATATTTGTTCATTCGCATGAGTTGTCTGTCTACTACATGAAATGATGCCTGCTCTTCATGAGAATTCTGTACCCAGCAAGGTTCTAATGGGGTAAACTAGTTTTTTCATTTGGAGAATTTGCCAATTGGAGATACATTCCTGTTGAGGGGTTGGAGATCATATGTTATTCTTGCTCTTAGTGCATGGACTCCAAATAAGTTTGACCTGTTCCAAGCCTGTGCGTGTGTCATTCTCTGTAGGAGTTCATATGTGCATCAGCTCTATTATGGCTGTAAGGTATTGTTGCCTTGCGGGCATTTCACTAGGGAAACAGGCCTTAGTTTCATATTACAATATCCTCTACAATTTTTATTGGTATATATCAAAAGCAGATAATGGTACCATCTTCCTAGTTACTATGCATTGAGACAATGTCAGAAATAAGTTCTGTCTCACTGAACAGTCCATTCCATTCAGATATTGGCTGCTTATTTCCTCAACAGGGCCACCTTTACACCAGTGTAACATGTAGTCAGCTGTAGTCATGTCTATGGTACATCAAATAGTATAGAGCTGGGTTTCTGTTTACATTTTTCCTGAGGAACAATGCAGTTTATTTTAAGTACCACCACCATTATTCAGTAGGTGAAGGCTTGATTAGGAACCTGCTTATCTCCTCTATGTTTAATAGAAATGTAAGCTTATACTGTAATAGGACCATCATTAATTTCTGTGGAGCAATCAACAATGTAGGCAATATTCTGAGTTGTGTGGGGCACTCTTAGTAACTCAAGATGAGTTTTTTTCTGTTTCATTTACCTATGAATTCTATCATGTTTTGAACAGCTGAGTAATACTCCATTGTATAATATATGACGTTTTCATTAACCATTCTCCCACTTATGGACAGCTAGACTGTCTCTTTTTGTCATTAATATTAATATACTTGCAATGAGTTTGAATGTCTGTCTTTAGTAGGATATGGACTCCTTTTTTGGATATATGCCCAAAAATTATGCACCTAAATCCTGAGGAACAATATTCCAGGTTCCCTGGAAAAAGCACACTGACTTCCAAAAGGCCTGATTTACCATGTATTTCAACCAGCAGTGGATAAGGATTCTTATTACTCATCACCCACCCTAGCATGTATGGTCATTTGATTTATTGATCTTGCCCATATTAATTACTTGATTAAATCTCAATGTGCTTTGAATATTGCTGAATGATGAGAATGTTGAACTTTTCTACTAGGGATACCAGCACCTGAATAATGATCAATTATGGGTCATTAGAGGAAGGGATTTATATTTGAATGAATAAAAGGATAAGTAAGGGAAAGTTGTTTAAATTAGAAGTACAGACAACATTAATATCCAGAGAGAAATCATAACAAGTAAGACAAGGAACATCTTTGAGATATCCTTCAGATAAGGATGTTATTCAATTTCATTTTCTTTTTTTTTCTTTTTTTTTATTATATTTTTTATTTGATATAATTTATTTACATTTCAAATGATTTCCCCTTTTCTATCCCCCGACTCCCCGAAAGTCCCTTAAGCCCCCTTTTCTCCCCCTGTCCTCCCACCCACCCCTTCCCACTTCCCGTTCTGGATTTGCCGAATACTGTTTCACTGAGTCTTTCCAGAACCAGGGGCCACTCCTCCTTTCTTCTTGTACCTCATTTGATGTGTGGATTATGTTTTGGGTATTCCAGTTTTCTAGGTTAATAACCAATTATTAGTGAGTGCATACCATGATTCACCTTTTGAGTCTGGATTACCTCACTTAGTGTGATGTTCTCTAGCTCCAGCCATTTGCCTAAGATTTTCATGAATTCATTGTTTCTAATGGCTGAATAGTATTCCATTGTGTTCATTTTCTATGTGTATACAAATTTGTTCTTTATCTTCATAAGAGAGGTCCGCAACCTGATAAAGAAAATTTAGTTAGTGAATTTAAGAAACGATAATTCATAAGTCCAGGATAACAAACTATGAAGTTCTAAGCATCATGGGCAGATATTTTAATAGGGAATATAAAAAAAAGTGATGGGGCTATCAAAGAGCTTGCAGCAAATAAATTGCCATTAAAATATATTCTCATGGAAGAAACTCTCATTAGTCCCCCTAGATTTCAGCCACAGAATTCATTCTTGCTCTGAAAACACAGGCTATTAGATACTTGAAGGAATAATTACCTCTGTGCTCACACTGCCATATAGCTTTTGTCTAAATATGTAGATTAATGGAAAACCTACAAAAACTTCTTAGTAGAATGAGGATTGGCAAAGACAATGAAAGGACTGTGTTATTCTCAAAGAATTTAAACAATGATGTCAGAACCAAATCCTATCCATGATAGCTATAGGAGACATCTAAGTTATGTTCTACATTAGAGATTCAGGAAGAATGATGCAGGGTCCACTTAGATGGAACATCTCATTATACAAAAATTTACACAGTAAATATCAATGACAATCCTGTAGTCCTGACTGACATGAAAAAGGATGATGGTACATATTTGCCATGAGCTTATACAACATGGAGATTTAAAAGAGAGAGAGATTTATTAGACCATTGTGTATATTTTAACTCCATCCTGTATAGGTGCATTTTCTTCTACTTACTTACCATTTTAATTACAATTTATTTAACTAAGAGAGGTTTAATGCTGAAAGTGTGGAAGCTGGATGCTAGTTAAAATACCGCTCCACCTTGAGAGTTGCCACATATATTACCTCATCCACAATGGAGGGGGCAGTTCTTATGGCAAGACTAATTGCAAATACCTCCTACAGTGATCATCATTTCCACTTCTGGATAGACCTAGGAAACACGCTAGTTTACATTAGGGATGAGCAACTAACTTGCTCTGTATAAGAAGTTGTGTCAGCAGGTGGATCCTGTTAGCTTCTGAATGCCAGTATTGCACAGAAGTCAGCATGAAGACAGGCTCATATTACCCTAGGTTTCTTTTTCCTCCTTTAGTCCTCCACTCACTTCTCTTAGGATAATTGCTTATCAAAATTGTCAACATGTTGCAAAGCACAAATGATTTTTTTTAAGATATCACATTTTGTGAGACATCAAGGGCTAAACTGCAAGTAAGAAACTCACAAAGTCCACCTTAGCGAACATCCTATGGAAACTCCCCGCCCCCCTTACCAAGGGCCTGTCAGGCTATAGTAGCAGTCAAGGTTCAAATAGATAACAAAAGACATACAGCAGAGAATAGATAACTTAAGACATTCTGCTCATCATGTGGTTCTGTCCTCAGGTTTCATTCCTGCAGTGTACACCTGATCCATATGTAAATTCCCAAAGTTTGCTGTAGCCACATTAAAAATACTGAACCCCTAGACTGGGGTCTCTTATTCTGACATGCTCTGACAGAAACTGAGAGGAGACATTAATCTAGAGCTCGTAATAAAGTTCATTATGTATACACAGGAATTGGCTCCAGTATGGTCTTTTGGGGTCCATGCAACATGGGCATAACTTTGTAACCCTCCATTTAAAAAGATCTATTTACCTAGTTTGTTGATATTGAACTCTGCTTTGTAACTTTCTATCAACAGCTGATAAGTCAAGTGTTTCCTAGAATAAACATAATTCTTTTCCTAAATTGTGTTTTCCTTCTCATGTAAACTCACAAGAAGTATGGACTTGAGCCAAAAATTTTAACTCTTCTTCATCAGTATTAGTCATATTCAATTTCTATTGTCTTCCTCTTAAGATTTTCTATCATTATTTCTTTATTTTGTCATTCATTACTTATCCACTGTACCTCAAACCTTTAAATATAAAACAAAACAAAAAAGACATGGTTTCCTAAGGATGTGTGAGGAGAACATCTAACATTAAAATAGAAATTTACAGTTAAGGCTAAGACCAAAACCCTTCATGGTTGGTGGGGAAAGAAACCACTAATGATTTAGTTGCTTCTGGATGAAGTACTTGAAAGGTTTCCCGGTGATGGAGGGTACAGTATTGGTAAACAAATATTTTTAAAATCTCATGTTTAGAATTTTCTGATTTAGAATCAAGCCAATTCACAAAAGAAGCTTTCTGCACAATACTGACTGTAATAAACCCATGGTAAGGCTGAGAATGTACTTTTTTGAATCCTTAACAATAACTAAGATAAGTGTCCTCCTCTTTTCACTAGACCCACTAATGGAAGTAAATCATAAAAGCGTTGGGTGGTGCACTACCTAGCCTCTGCAGAGAGAAGATAAAATGAAGCTACAAGAAGCAATGTTCCTTTTGGTTTTTACTTTCCTAGGGTAACAAGTACAAAAGTGACAAACACCTTCTTTAGCATTACTGTGGTTTCAGAAAACTGCTTTGCTTTTCCTGTTTTTACTATCAGAATTTCTTCATTTGAAACATGATTTTGGATTTATTACTGATAGTACAAGTCTGTCTTTGTTAATATTTTTTCAGATATAGACTTACAAATGCTCCAAAATAAAGTTTTGCTTATATAAATAATAAAGGTAAGTTCTATTTCGTGAATTAGAGAACCCACTGGTCATTTTGCTTTTATTTATTTATTTATTTATTTATTTATTTATTTATTTATTTATTTATTTATTTATATTTTCTATATTTTTTATTTGCATTCCAAATGATTTCCACTTTCCCCTTTCCCCCCTCCCCATAAGCCCCATAAGCTCTCTCCCCTCTGCCTGTTCCCCAATCAACCCCCTCCCACTTCTATGTTCTGGTAATCCTCTACGTTATAGTATCAAGCATTTCGAGGAGCAGGACCCTCTCCTTCCTTCTTGTTTTTAATTGCTGAGTAGTATTCCATTATGTAAATATACAACATTTTCTGTATACATTCCTCCATTGAACAACATCTGTGTTCTTTCCAGCTTCTGGCTATTATAAATAAGGCTGCTAAAAGCATAGTGGAGCTTGTGTCCTTATTTCATGCCAGGCAATACTCTGGGTGTATGTCCAGTAATAATATAACAGAGTCCTCTGAAAGTGTAATAACCAGGTTTCTGAGGAACAACCAGCCTGATTTCCAGAGTAGTCGTACCAGCTTGTAATCCCAGCAGCAGTGAAGGAGTGTTCCTCTTTCTCGATATCCTTGCCAACATCTACGGTCTCCTGAGTTTTAATTTTAGCCATTCTGACTGGTGTGAGGTGAATTCTCAGGGTTGTTTTGATTTAAATGTCCCTAATGACTAATGGTGATGAACATGTCTTAAGGTGCTTCTCAGCCATTTGAAATTCTTCAGGTGAAAATTCTTTGTTTAGCTCTATACCACAATTTTAATAGCGTTATTTGTCTCCCTAAGATCTAACTTCTTGAGTACTTTGTAGATCTTGTATATTAACCTTCTTTCAGAGGTAGGGTTGGTGAAGATCTTTTCCCAATTTCTTGGTTGCCATTTTGTCTGATTGACAGTGTCCTTTGCCTTACAGAAATTTTGTAATTTTATTAGGTCCATTTGTCAATATTTGATCTTAGAGCATACGCTATTGGTGTTCTGTTCAGGAACTTTTCCTCTGTGCCCATATGCTCATGATTCTTCCCCAGTTTTTTCTCTATTAGTTTCTATGCATCTAGTTTTATGTGGAGGTCCTTGATCCACTTGGAGTTGAGCTTAGTACAAGGAGATAAGAATGGATCGATTTGCATTCTTCTGCAGGCTGACCTCTAGGTGAAACAGCACCATTTGTTGAAAAGACTATCTTTTTCTCCTGGATGGTTTTTGCTCCTTTGTTGAATATCAAGTGACTATAGGTGTGTGGGTGCATTTCTGGGTCTTCAATTCCATTCCATTAATCCACCTGTCACTGTACCAATACCATGAAATTTTTAACACTATTTCTCTGAAGTACTGCTTGAGGTCCAGAATACTGATTCCCCCAGAAGTTCTTGTAGTGTTCAGAATAATTCTAGCTATCCTGTTTTTTTTTTTTTTTAATTCCAGATGAATTTGAGAATTACTCTTTCTAACTCTATGAAGAACTGAATTGGGATTTTGATGGGGATTGCATTGAATTGTATATTGCTTTTGGCAATATGGCCATTTTTACTATATTAATCCTGCCAATCCACGAGCATGGAAAAATTTTCCATTTTCTGAGGTTTTCTTGAATTTCCTTCTTCAGCGACCTGCAGTTCTAGTCATACAGATCTTTCACTTGTTTGGTTAGTGTCACACCAAGATTCTTTATATTGTTTGTGGCTATTGTGAAGGGTGTCATTTCCCTAATTTCTTCATCAGTCTGTTCAACTTTTCAGTATATGGAGGCCATGGATTTTTTTGAGTTGATTTTATAACCAGCCACTTTGATGAAATTGTTTATCAGCAGTAGTTCTCTTTGGAGCTTATTGGGTCACTTAAATATCTTATCATCTGCAAATAGTTATAGTTTGACGTCTTCCTTTCCAGTTTGTATCCCTTTGACCTCCTTTTGTTGTCTAATTGCTCTAGCTAAAATTTCAAGTACTATATTGAAAAGATATGGAGATGGGGGCAACCTTGTCTAGTCCCTGATTTTAGTGCTATTGCTTCAAGTTTCTCTTCATTTAGTTTGATGTTGGCTACCTGTTTGTTGTATATTGCTTTTACCATGTTTAGGTAGGGACCTTGAATTCCTGTTCTTTCCAAGACTTTTAGCATGAAAGAATGCCCATTTTCTCAAATTCTTTTCCATCATCTAGTGAAATGACCATGTGGATTTTTTCTTTAGATTGTTTATGTATTGGATTGCATTGATGGATTTCTGTATATTGAACCATCCCTGCATCCAAGGTATGAAGCCTACTTGATCAAGGTGAATGATCGCTTTGATGTGTTCTTGGATTCGGTTGGCAAGTATTTTATTGAGTATTTTTCCATCGATATTCATAAGGGAAATTGGTCTGAAGTTCTCTGCTGGATTTTTGTGTGGTTTTGATATCAGGGTAATTGTGGCTTCATAGAATGTGTTGGGTACTGTTCCTTCTTTTTCCATCTTGTCGAATAGTTTGAAGAGTATTAGTGTTAGGTCTTCTTTGAAGGTCTGATAGAATTCTGCACTAAAACTATCTGTCTTGTGCTTGTATTGGTTGGAAGACTTTCAATGAACACTTCTATTACTTTAGGGGTTATAGGACTGTTTAGATTATCTATTAGATCCTGATTTAATTTTGGTATTTGATATCTGTCTAGGACATTGTTCATTTCCTCCAGATTTTCCAGTTGTGTTGAATATAGACTTTTGTAGTAGGATCTGATGATTTTTTGAATTTCCTCAGTTTCTGTTGTTATATCTTCCTTTTCATTTTTAATTTTGTTAATTTGGCTATTGTCTTTATGCCCTCTGGTTGGAGTTAAGCTTTAATTCGGGGATTACAGGAACCACTGGTTATTTTGCATATTTTGAAAATGAAAATATTTCATTGAATTTTCAGAAGATACATAGGCTGTTTTTTTTGTCTTCACATAAATTTATTTTTTTATTCGATATATTTTTTATTTACATTTCTAATGATCTCCCCTTTCCAGGTCCCCCACTCCCCAAATGTCACATAAGCCCCCTTCCCTCTCCCTGTTCTCCCATCCACCCCTTCTCACTTCCCTGTTCTGGTTTTTCCCTATACTGCTGCACTGAGTCTTTTCAGAACCAGGGGCCACTCCTCTGTTCTTCTTGTACATCATTTGATGTATGGATTATGTTTTGGGTATTCCAATTTTCTAGGCTAATATACACTTATTAGTGAGTGCATACCATGATTGATCTTTTGAGACTGTGTTACCTCACTTAGTATGATGTTCTCCAATTCCATTTTTCTAAGAATTTCATAAATTCATTGTTTCTAATGGCTGAATAGTACTCCATTGTGTATATATACCACATTTTTTGCATCCATTGTTCCGTTGAGGGCTACCTGGGTTCTTTTCAGCCTCTGGCTATAATAAATAGGGTTGCTATGAACATAGTGGAGCACATATCCTTATTACATGCTGGGGAATCCTCTGGGTATATGGCAGGATCCTCCGGAAGTGACGTGCCCAGTTTTCTGAGGAACTGCCACACTGATTTCCAGAGTGATTGTACCAGTTTGCAACCCCACCAGCAGTGGAGGAGTGTTCCTCTTTCAGAAGATACATAGGCTGCTTTTTTTTGTCTTAACATAAATTTAAGCATGATTCTTTAAACGGAATGTGGATGTGTAACACAGGACATGCTTTGAATTCTGTATTTCATTAATACATCTGCCAAAAAAAAATGCATCTAAAAAATGAAGTAGGATACAAATTTTATAGGATATATTTGCTTCAGGGCCACAAAACTTGTCATCAAATATTATTCTATTTACAGGGTATGAGTATAGGTGTCAGTTACTTTAAGCAAGTTTTTCTTGTAATATTTATTTCTCCTTTTAAACTGTTAGATAATAGTTTGTTATGATATCAAGAGAAACTTCAAAATAGTCTTGTGGAGACATTTTGGTTATATCTGAATACAACGTAGCACCTTGGCAATTCAATTACAGCCAAAAAGCAAATACAGGACCGTGAATGGATAATAATTAAGTTCTGAGGAAAACTGTTGCAAGAAGGATCAGTGATAAGGCATCATTTTGAAAAGATGAGGCATGAGAAATAAACTCAGATATGGAGACAGGTGGATTTATGATCATAGAAAAGGAAAAATAGTTTTCATTAAAATGGAAATTTAACTGAAAATGGACATATATGCTAAATAAAGTATTTTACATCCTGGTTAAAATTATTTGAGAAAGAAAACCATGACATTTTAGGATATCTATAAGTGTTTTCTTCTTTTTGCTGTTTGTATTTCTGTTGTGACTGTTTCCCGTTATATTTTCAGCAATCTGTATTTAGAACTTTGTATCTATTTCCTAAATGCTCTACTTCTGTTTATCAGTATGTCATTCTTTCAGCTTTTCTTAATTTCCTCCCAGGCCCAACAATTATAGGGCATAGTTGGACAAACATTTGTTACCTGAAAAATAAAGTATTTTATCTAAGTATAAATAATACAAATATCTGGGATCTATCACACAATCCTCTACTTGTGGGCAAAACTATTTTATCCTCAATATACTCTGAAGGTGATAGCAGCTTTCAAAATGTTTGCCTTACATTTTAAGGAGGCCAAGATTTAATATTAATAGTTAATCTTGTCATTAGTAAAAACCTCTGTTTTCTCCTAGTGATTTCTCATCAGTAAATAGTACTGATTAGTAGTCCAGAGAAACTGTTCAATAATATCTCCTATATTTCTGCTTACCATGACCTGGGATGAAAGCCACAGCGGAGCTGAGGCACTCACTCTCCTGGCATCTTCAAATCCTTCAGACATGTGATCTATTTACGTGTATTCAAACACGCATAGTAACATCAAATAAAATAGTCTTTTTAAATATCTATCTTTGCAATTGGCATAGTTTTGAAATAAATATGATCTCCTTGAAAATTTTTCTCATGAGTGAAATAGTGTTTGCTGTAGGTAGTCGAGGAAATTTCAATTCAGATATGTCAATACTGGAGACACCAAAGTGAAGGAAACATTTGCCTCACTGGATAATAGATGATGGCTATCTTGCTCTAAATGTCAGTTATCATAAAGAAGAGTCCAGTTTCATGGAGGTAAATACTCTGGGAAATGATTCCTCAGGGTCATCATGAAGTAACTATGTTCCAGTAAAAGAGAAAGTCGTAAGTCTGTTGTCTACTGAACTCACTAATGACTATAAAATCCAAGTGGCACTGATAATGGAGGCATCAATAATCTAGCTTGTCACTGTGTGGCAGGGCTGTATTTCCTGAAGACATACCAGAAGTGGCTACTGCTGAAAGTACCGCCCAGTTGCTGCAAGGTACCCCAGATTGTTAGGGATGCAAAAACTATGAAGAGCAAGGGTAGCAAGAACCATGGGGTGGAGACAACAATAACCTAGAAACCCAGCAGTACATGTATTTCAGAGGGCAGAGCTAGAAAAGTTACCCCAACCCTATGAAAGATCCCAGAAAATAGTAATTGAATCACAGATATTAAGACATTCTTTTAACAACACTGTTGAGGTTTGATTAAGATGTGGTCCCATTTTTGCTTGATTGTTCACTCTTGAAGTAATGAAGTACTTTAAAATTTTCATTAACTTATAGGAGTACATATATCAAAATGAGATTTTCAGGATTTACAGAGAATTTTTAATTTAAAAATCAATGCTTCCTTAGGACTGAATTTTGAAAGTGATTGATATAGCAACACTGTGGGAATTTTCTAAATCCCAAGATAGATATGTTTGGTATTCAACCTTTGGAAATATGCTTGTCTAACATAAATAATTGTGAATTTGATCTTCATCACAAATGCTACGTATATTGTACACCCAAAGGACTATAACATCCAGGAGGTATAGGCTGAAAATTATGTAGCTCAAGATCATCTTAATAATTTCTCAGGACAGCCTGACTCCATTTCAGAGAAAAGATAATGTATGTTCTGTGTTATTATATGCTGGAAAAAGTAACTTGGTTTTGATTCTACAGGGGTTACATTGAAAGTATTGTCTTGAGTCCCAGAAGATACTTTCAACTATTAAAGTATATTCATTCTATGAAAGATGATGGGTATTTTAAAAATTTATAATATACATGTTTTATGATATAATCTTTAGACTGTGAGAGACAAGATGCAGAATGCTATAGTTTGAATAAGATGCCCACTTTAAGTCTGAATTTATAGGTACTTGATTCCTAGTTGATGACAGTTTCAGGAAAGTTAGGAAATGCAGCATTGCTGGAAAAAGGGTATCCCGTGGGAAAGCTTTTTACCTTACAAAAAAATTACTTTATGTGCTTCCTCTCTGTGGTCTGAGATATATGTTGCTATTGCAGTAACCTTCTGCTTGTTGGCCAATATGCAGAAAGATCAAAAGGAATCTTTTTTCTACTACAATTTTAATTTTAATATATATTTGCTGTTGTTATTAAAATATGCCTAAATGTAATCTGTGATTAAAGTCAATGCAGACTTTCTGCCTATGCCTCTAAGTTATGAGATTTAAAGACATGCCAATTTGACTGCTAATTTTCCAAAAATATTTAATTGTAAATGTAAAGAAGTAATTTTCCTAAATAACGGCAAATTTAAATATGAAATACAAATCATTCATGCTATATTGACTCACATGTTTAATCACATCATTCAAGAGATAGAGTCAAAAGAATTATGACAAGTATGAGGCAAGTCTAGGCTTCAGAATGTGACACTGTTTGATAAAAACTGGTAGAAACAAAAGAAGTCAATTAAGGAGAAGAAGGAAGAACAGGAGGAGGAGAAGAATAAGTAGTAGTAGTAGCAGCAGGAGGAGGAAGATCATGATCAGGGGTGAAGGAAAAGGAGGAGAAGTAGGTGGAAAAATAGAGTAGGAGAAAGGGGAAAAAGATGAAGAGGAGGGGAAGGAGGAGGAGGGGGAGAAGATGGAGGAGGATGTGAGAGCTCCAATAATCAGAGAAAGAAAACTAAAGAACAAGAAACTTGGGGAAAAGTTTATTACAGGTAACCGAGAATTCTATGCTATGTAAAGAAAAGGTGTTGGAACAACTGAACATATCCTAATTAGTCATCTGTCAAGTAAAATGACAAAAGAAACAGTAAGTAAACAATTCTTTAAATGGTTTACCCTGAATCCTTCGGATTAAATATAAGATGTATCAATTCCCTAGTTATATAATACTTCTAACTGCACATATTAAGTATTTAATGAATGAGGCCAATTTCTATATCTCTTCATTATTGAGATATAGAAAGTAATGTCCAGAACTTTTTATAAATTTCCCAGATAACACTGTCAATGCTCAAATTAGAAGAAAATCATAATTATGAAGGCATGGTTTTACTCTGTAGAATATCATAGCATATATTATATCATAGTTCACACAGGTGTTTGTTCTTAGATACTACTGAGATGGTTATTCTTTGAACTTTATGTGATATAGAATTACCTGAGAGGCAAGCCTCTGTCATCATTTAGCAGAGTTAATTTAATTTATAACATGTGGGAGAACCTGTCCTTTTGTGAAGGTCCAAGTTGAGGAGCCTTAGTACTGTCCTCTTTTCCTTACAATTTGGCTTTAGGGGCCCAGGCATGAAATCCACAAACCAAATGCCATGGATTGATAATTTTACATGTATGTCCACAATTTCTCATTACTTTTATGATTAAAAATGTAATTTAGTTTGCAATATAGTTCCTTCTTTAGGTATATCCAGTGTTCCAGTCCCATTTTTACACACAGTAAACATCTAGATCAAAAATATTTGATTTGTTTTCTTTTTTAGGTCACCCTGCATAATACTTGATTTTCATGTTTTTTTTTTTTTGTAAAAAATGTGGAAGACAGGACAGCCATGATTTATAGCTTTAAACTTAGCCTTCTAGGTGTGAGATATAGATGGAACACTGTATGTTTAAAACCAGTATAATTTATGTAGGGACATCATGGCCAGAAGGAGCTATTGATGCAAATGTTGTCTTTAAAATAATAAATCAGTCTGCTTGATTTTATGCCTGCTATCCTCTGGTAATTTTTTCAAATAGAACAGGATGGAATTTGTAGTATCACTGTCTTTTCTTCTGGAAGAAATTAATATTCAAAATAAATCTTTAAAATTCAAGATGGCAGAAGTATTCTTTTGAATGTTTAAGCTTCTGCACTGAGAGAAGATTCAGAGGGACTAAAGTAGCACAATCTTTATAATGGTGGCCATCCCCTTCACTCAGTATGACATTAATTGGGATATTACCATAATTATCTGTTCATTCCTACAGTGCAGGAAATTTAGCCACACAGGGATAGTTTCTGAAAGTTCTACCATTTGATAGGAAGCCAGGTATTTCTATATCCATTCAACTTCACCCTTTTATGTTTTTTAGATTTTTGTCCTTCAACAATTTCACAGTGTACAATGAAGATTTTTCAAATTCCAAGAGCATTTATTAATTCCTTATGCATGCCCCCTTCCCATAGAGAATTTGTGTGTAGAAAAGGATATTACTTAGTCAATATCATATTTACATCTATTGGAAAATAAGCGAATGTAGAAACATTTAAAATTGGGAGCCTTTCTGCATTTTTTGGTTGTTATTACAGTTTTATGTTCAGCAAGTAACTAAATATAGAGGTTTAGAGTTTCATAGAGGGCCTGAGTGGAGCTTCTGCTTGTAAATACAGAAACTACTCTGCATTAGGTCTTCCCAGACCTCAGGTCAGAAATCTCAAAATATATGTTACTGCATATCTGGAGACGTATAAAGCCTTTATGCATATATGCTAACATATACACACACATGAACACATATTGGAGCAGAGAACAGAGACTGAGTAACAGACAGAAATATAAATGTAGACAGAAACAGTAGAATGTACGCACATGACTAACATTAATAAAATCTTGCTAAGCCAGGTGGCACATAACTTTATTCTAGCAGTTAAGAGGCAGAAGCTAATAAATCTCAGAGGTCAAAGCCAGCATGATTACAATGTGAGTTCTGAGTTAGCAAATTGTAATGTGTAAGACCCGGTCCAAAAATGAAACAACAAAGAAACAAATAAGAATCTCATAGCAGCAATGTTTAAAACATCAGGAAATACTTCTCATCACTGATTGATAAATAAATGCTTTCATTAAACAACAAATTTTATGTTCATCGTAAAGGTTTTATTTAAATGAACATAAAGGAAATTTCAAAAATACACACAATCCTGATTAGGTAAAAGTCATTAAGCTAGAACATTGCATAAGCAGCATTTTTTATTGCTTAGTGATTTTTTTCTGATATTATTACAATTATCTATGGCTTTTGTACATTTCCTAGTTTTGGTTTGATTTTTGCTAAGCATACTTGCTTTCCTTTGTATAGAGATCTAAAGGCAAATATAAATAAGCATTGTGTAATCACCATTGCTCACAAAGCACCCTGATTTTATTCCTAACCAATTTATACAGGGCTTTGTTCAGACCTCCGTCTTTCATACTAGCAATAGAACAGCTTACAGCTCATGGCCGCCTGCTTTTGTCATTTGCTATAGAAAAGATGTCGAATCCCTGCAGCCTGGCAACCATCCACTCATGTCTGATTGGAGGGCTGTGCTGGCTCACTAGCACAGACTGGGGTGGGGTGTGTGATTAGTCATGTCCGTGCAGCAGGTCCTGCTCAGAGAAGAGGCAGCCAAAGATGCCTGTCACATCCACCCTAGGATGGATATGACACCCAGCAAGGCATATCAGCAAACAAAGTCAGCTCCCATTTTGACCCCTTGTTTCTTTCATAGGTAGACATGTTTTGTACACATTAATTATTGCATATTTGTTGGGATTAGAAAATTATTGTATAAATCTCATGTACTTGACTCTGAAGAATCAGATCAGAAAACTATGAGATCAGGACCTGGTTTCCTTTGTCCTGTCTTGTGTTGTCTTGGCTGCAGTGCCCTTCCCCTTGAGACTTCAGTCTGTCCTGTCATTTCAGTATGAACTTTATCATTTCAAAAATTGAATAGTATTGTGGAATATTTATGTGTGGGACTCAGAACCATGAGAAAAACAAAGAATGTTTATGTTGGAATATAAATATTACATAAAAATATTACTAAGGGAATTTAAATTAAAATTTGGGAAGCCCTGAAGGATGAGAATGGATAAAAGCACTTGAGGGTTAACACAGATTATCATTAGAGGGAAGCCACAATAGGTAATGGTAGGTTTCACCTTCTAATTTCTGAATGGATAGGAGGATAGGGTATATATCAGTTTTGACACCATGATAACTATAATTCAGGAAGGGAGATTCCGCAGTGGATTTGAGAAAAAAAATAGCAAACAGAGAAAATGCAGGTGTGTGAACTGCCATTGTGAGGAAATATAGGGTGTCTTTAGATACAGAGCTACAGCATACACCGAGTTACAGAATTATAAACTTTTTTTTTTCTGTAGTGATCTGTTTTATATATTGTTACACTGCTCTTGTGTTGTTACAAACTAGGTATTAACTGTTTTGCAATCATGCCCAGATTGAAAAATAAGCTAGTGAATTGAGAATTAATTTCTTTGGATATTTAATCTGTACTTTTACTCTAATCTCCTGATTTTGATTGGGTTTTTCAGTTATGCAAAGTAGCATGCAGAATTTTTTTTGACCATACTCAACAGATAAATTCACAAGAGTATATCTTGATTTTCATTTCTGTTTCTTACAAGACTTAGTTTCTTACTCATATCAAAATGGTGTTGTATTCAATTTTTACTAAAAAGTAATTTAAGTACAGTATATTATTGTGAGGTAAAAATGCAGTCCCATGCCCTGCCCACAGCTCCGACTGCTGTGTCAGATGCGATAAGGGTCTTTTGACTTTAATACATCCCAAACAAACCCTGGGCAGGAGTCAGGCCCTAAGAAGCCACAGGAACCCGGTCCTGGGGTGGGAGGGCAGTCTGAGATCCCTGGGCAAACAGCAAGGCTGGGCTTGTTGGTCCCCTGGCTTTAAGGAGGCCCAGAACAGCAGGTTCTAGCTCTTGGATACCTCAGACACCACTGGATTTCAGAAGAGATGAGAACAGGCTGGGAACATGTTTATTTAATAAAATCTAAATTTTTTTCATCAACAAGTTGACTGAGTTTGAGATTATATGTAAAATCTTATTTCTATAAACTTGTTCAATACATCAAGTTTTATGTAATATTATGTAGATTTTGTCAGTTCAGCTATATAGCACAATGTGAAATATGGAATCCTGATAATTCCTTCTGTGTTGTTATGCAGTGTTCCTCACTTTGGATTTGTGATTGGGTTGTTGTTGTTGTTGTTGTTTTTGTTGTAGTAGGTGTCATTGTTTTGTTTCTTTTTTCTTTCTTTTTTTTGTTTTTTGTTTTTTGTTTTTTTTTTGCCCAATGTGAAACTTCTTGTTCCATATAAAATTACAATTAAATTTTTAATTAATGTATAAATGATTTTGTTGGCAATTACATAGAATGTATGAATTGCTTTGAGAAGAACAGCCATTTGTAAGGTATTAGCTGTTATTTCATAACATTGGTGGTATTTGAGCCTGTAACTTCTTCACTTAACTTTTCTAGTTTCTGAAAATGTCAGTATAGCCTTTTATATTTTCCTTGTGTGTGTGTGTGTTTATGTGTTTGTGAGTGTAAGTGTGTGTCAGAGCACATGCTCACCTGCATGCTCTCCTGATTTATGAATAGCATTTTTCTATGATACCTTAAATTGTACCTGGATTTTGAATGAGAGCTATATAATTTTGTGCATTTAAACTTTATCCTGTATTCTTGGTTTTATTTCTCATGTAAATCTTCAATTATTTGAACATGTTTGTAATTCCCCTTTTAATTTATTATTTTTTCATTATTTTCTATATTCTTTGTTTACATTCCATTTGATTTTCCCTTTCCTGCTTCTTCCCCCCCAATAACTCCCATAACCCCCCTTATCTTCCCCCATTCCCCAATCATCCCCCTCCCACTTCTCTGTCCTGGTAATCCCCTAAAATGCTGCATCAAGCCTTTCCAGGACCAGGGCCTTCTCCCTTCTTCTTGGGAATGATTTGAAATGTGAGTTTTGTCTTGGGTTTTCAGAGCTTCTGGGCTAATATCCACATATCAGTGACTGCATTCCATGTGTGTTCTTTTGTGAATGAGTTACCTCACTTAGCAAGATATTTTCCAGTTCCAACCAATTGCTTAAAAATTTCATGAACTCATTGTTTGTAATTGCTGAGTAGTATACCATTGTGTAATTATACCACGATGTCTATAGCCATTCCTCCATTGAAAGACATCTGGCTTCTTTCCAGCTTCTGGCTATTATAAATAAGGCTGCTATGAACATGATGGAGTATGTTTCCTTACTGCATGCAGGGGAATTCTCTGGGTATATGCCCAGGAGTGTTATAGCATTGTCCTCCGGAATTGTCATGCCCAGTTTTCTGAGGAACCACCAGACAGACTTCCAGACTGGTTTTACCGATTTACAACCCCACCAGCAGAGGAGGAGTGTTCCTCTTTCTCCACATCCTCTCCAACACCTGCAGTCTCCTGAGTTTTTAATCTTAACCATTCCGACTGGTATAAGGTGAAATCTCAGGGTTGTTTTGATTTGCATTTCCCTCATGACTAATGATGTTGAGCATTTCTTAAGGTGCTTCTCGGCCATTCGAATTTCTTCAGCTGAAATTTTTTTTTCTAGATCTGTACCCCGTTTTTAATAGGGGTATTTGGTTCCATGGGTTCTAACTTCTTGAGTTCTTTCTATTTATTGGATATTAGCCCTCTATCGGATGTAGGGTTGGTGAAGTTCTTTTCCCAAATTGTTAGTTGTCGATTAGTCCTTTCGATGGTGTCCTTTGCCTTACAGAAACTTTGTAATTTTATGAGGTCCCATTTGTCAATTCTTGATCTTAGAGCATAAGCTATTGGTGATCTGTTCGGGAACTTATTCCCTGAACTGATGTCCTCAAGGGTCTTCCCCAGTTTCTTTTCTATTAGCTTAAGAATGACTGGCTTTAGGTGGAGGTCCTTGATCCATTTGGAGTTGAGCTTAGTACAAGGAGATGAGGATGTATCAATTCATGTTCTTCTGCATGCTGACCTCCAGTTGAACCAGCACCATTTGTTGAAAAGGCTATCTTTTTTCCACTGGATATTTTCAGACCCCTTGTCGAGGATCAAGTGGCCATAGGTATGTGGGTTCATTTCTGGATCTTCAATCCTATTCCATTGATCTGCCTGCCTGTCACTGTACCAAATTGGAATACCTAAAACATAATCTACACATCAAATGGTGTCCAAGAAGAACGGAGGAGTGGCTCCTGATTATGGAAAGACTCAGTGTAGCAGTATAGGGCAATACAAGAACAATGAAGTGGAAATGGGTGGATGGGGGAATATGGGTGGATGGGGGAATAGAGGGAGGAAAGAGGGCTTATGGGAATTTCGGGGCGTGGGAAGCCAGAAAAGGGGAAATCATATGAAATGTAAATATAAAATATATTGAATTTAAAAAAAAGAGAGAAAGCCTTAAAAAATTGTAAAGAACTGTAAGTTAGGCAGTGGTGCATCAGGACTTTAATCCCAGCACTTGAGAGGCACAGGTAGCCAGATTTCTGAATTCAAGGACAGCATGGTCTACAGTGAGCCATTAATGTACAGAGAAACCCTGTCTGGAAAAAAAACTGTGTGTGTGTGTGTGTGTGTGTGTGTGTGTGTGTGTGTGTGTGTGTGTATTTATATATATGTATATATATATATGTATATATATACGTATATATATACATATATATATAGTGAGAGAGAGAGAGACAGACAGAGACAGAGACAGAGAGACAGAGAGAAACAGAGACAGAGAAAGAGAGAGCTCTATGTATTATGCAAATAAGTCATTATTGATAAGATATATGATGGCCCAAGCACAGGAATCTGTGCGTGGAAAGGAATGTTATTCTCTCAATTGCTATTGTTACTTCTGTTATTCATATTATGGCCATTAGTTTTATACCTTAATGTATAATTATCTTATTCTACCATTGCATATAAATATGTCAACTACAGTAGAAGAGAGTAATAATCACACCTGGATGAAGTGAGTAATTAATACTGATATGATCCTGGATTTTAATACTTAATGCCTTTACTGTTTGTATACACTGAATTCTGTTGCATATCATCAGCTTTTAAGAAAAACTTCCTAGAATTATAGGAAATTTAAAATCATACTGTTGAATGTACAGAATGTGAATTTTAGTACACAGGGGAAACTTTCAGCTAAAGCCCACAGAGAAAAGATAAAATTCATCAGTTAAATGTTTGAGAAATATGACTGACTCATATAAACATTGCAATTTAAATATATGGAATGCTAAAGATCTAGAATGGAAATACCTTGGGCATTGAGAACCCTTTTTAGCAACTTATCACCCATCTGTTGCTCATTTCAAAAACTTTCAATTAGCTGGTAAAACTTTTGGATTTAATCATCAGAACACTAGATTCAGAAAAGAAACATAAAACCTAAGATAGACTTATCATCAAGTGTTATATAAACCTAGACTAGGTATTTTCTCATTTTCCATACACTTTCAGTAGAAATTTCTCTTAAAAATACTTGTAAAATATATTAGTATATGAATATTTTCTATTATGGCTATGCAAATGTTTATAAATATTTTAGTGTTGGATCATATATTGAAGTCATCCTAAATCTCTGTTCGAAATCCTGATATTCAGACTTGGATAAGGATAAATAATCTGTCCTTCATCTTTTCCTGTAAAATTTATGTGTACATCAAAGAATATGTGTCCAAATACTTTTGAAGTTATAAACTTTCTGTATTCTATTAAACATGAGTTATTATTATAAAACTGAATGAAATTATCACTTTATCCTTTTCAATTTGCTTGTAATCACCTTTCCTTTATAATAGGGAGAATACTCCCATAGTTTAATTTATTACTGAATGTCAAAACAGATTTAAATTTCTTTTAAAGTACTAAGTCAATTTCAATGTGGCAAATAGTATCATAACTAATAGGAAATCATAATGTGCAAATAATTTCATCATTAGAATTAGATTAAAATGTCTTCATTATTTTTCTTAAGCTGTTCTTTCTCCTACACTCTTTAACATACATCCCAAATCTGCTAGGGAAAGTTTTTGTTCATTTGTTCTGATTCTGTGTTATGAATGGAAATACCTTGGGCATTGAGAACCCTTTTTAGCAACTTATCACCCATCTGTTGCTCATTTTAAAAACTTTCAATTAGCTGGTAAAACTTGTTACTTGTTACTTTGGATTTGCTTACGTGTTTGTTTCATTATTTTTTATTTAGGCAAAACTGGTGAACACCTGAAATCTGTCTGAAGTAGTTGAACATATCTTAGTATTGCAGGAATTGAGAAAATCTCATATTAACATTCATAGTAGAAACATAAAGCATGAGTATTAAAAGGATTTGGGGCAATGGAATAAATTATAGTGTTTTTTATTTAAAAAATTATTTTTCTACAATAATATACTCTGATTACTGTTGTTCTCACTTTACTTGTCCCAGTCCCTGCTCACATGAATTTCTATTAATATAAAACATTTCTAAGTGCTGGAAATAATATAAAATGAAAGACAAATTGTAGTGACATAAAGCAAATTCTGCACACAATGGAAATGGACAAAAGAAACAAACAGAAGGAAAAGAGCCCAAGAAAACAGCACAAGAAGATATGCATTAACTTACATATTTAAGAATTTTATTTTAATGCCGAAAGGAAGCCATAATATATATGCAGAGGACCAAGTGCACACACTGTGAGAGTTCATATGAGTTCAGATTATAATGCTAAGAAAGTCATGTTGTTTTGTGTTCCCATGTGTTCTGGCTATTATACCTGATAGGCCTCCTCGTTGTAATATTTATCTTAGCACTGAAAGGATGGATTTCGTGGAATTAAAAAGCTTAGGGTTGGTTGTCCCAAGAAAGCTCACTCTCTGTATAATGTGTAACAATGTGGGTCTCTGTACTTTTTCCCAATTCATGAAGAAGCCCTGAAGTCAAATTAAATATTGGTTGGTTACTCCCACATGCTTTCTTTTACCATTGCTGTAGCATATCTTTAAGGTAGGATACTATTGTAGATCAAACAGTTGTAGCTTGCTTATTTTGTATATTTCTGTTTTAGTAGTGTCTACATTGCCTCCTTGTACCAAAGATGCTAGAACATGTTAGGAAGATGAGGTGTAGATGCCTGTTCAACATCTCATTTTTCCTTGAGTTTGGTATGTGTAACTCACTCTTCTTACAAGGAAGAGCATTTGGTAACTGAAATTCCTGTTTTACTTATGACTTTCATATCATGTGGCAATTCCATTTAATTTGCATTCATGTATGCATATACTAATGATGGGTCTACTGTGTCTTTCCATACAAATTCTCAAAGGGCCTTCATTTTAACTATATACCCCATATTCCTTCCTCTACTGACTTCTCTACTTCACTCCTTATTATTCCCCTCCAATTGCCCAATCTGCCCACCCCTAGCAAACTATATAATTTTGCATTCCTAAGGAGATCTGTCACTCTTTTTTTTTTTGTCTTTTTTTTTATTTGATATAATTTATTTACATTTCAAATGATTTCCCCTTTTCTAGCCCCCCCCCACTCCCCGAAAGTCCCGTAAGCCCCCTTCTCTTCCCCTGTCCTCCCTCCCACCCCTTCCCAGTTCCCCGTTCTGGTTTTGCCAAATACTGTTTCACTGAGTCTTTCCAGAACCAGGGACCACTCCTGCTTTCTTCTTGTATCTCATTTGATGTGTGGATTATGTTTTGGGTATTCCAGTTTTCTAGGTTAATAACCACTTATTAGTGAGTGCATACCATGATTCACCTTTTGAGTCTGGGTTACCTCACTTAGTATGATGTTCTCTAGCTCCATCCATTTGCCTAAGAATTTCATGAATTCATTGTTTCTAATGGCTGAATAGTACTCCATTGTGTAGATATACCACATTTTTTGTATCCACTCTTCTGTTGAGGGATACCTGGGTTCTTTCCAGCATCTGGCAATTATAAATAGGGCTGCTATGAACATAGTAGAGCATGTATCCTTATTACATGGTGGGGAATCCTCTGGGTATATGCCCAGGAGTGGTATAGCAGGATCTTCTGGAAGTGAGGTGCCCAGTTTTCGGAGGAACCGCCAGACTGCTTTCCAGAGTGGTTGTACCAATTTGCAACCCCACCAGCAGTGGAGGAGTGTTCCTCTTTCTCCGCACCCTCTCCAACACCTGCTGTCTCCTGAATTTTTAATCTTAGCCATTCTGACTGGTGTAAGATGAAATCTTAGGGTTGTTTTGATTTGCATTTCCCTAATGACTAATGAAGTGGAGCATTTTTTAAGATGCTTCTCCGCCATCCGAAGTTCTTCAGGTGAGAATTCTTTGTTTAACTCTGTACCCCATTTTTTAATAGGGTTGTTCGGTTTTCTGGAGTCTAACTTCTTGAGTTCTTTATATATATTGGATATTAGCCCTCTATCTGATGTAGGATTGGTGAAGATCTTTTCCCAATTTGTTGGTTGCCGATCTGTCCTCTTGATGGTGTCCTTTGCCTTACAGAAACTCTGTAACCTTATGAGGTCCCATTTGTCAATTCTTGCTCTTAGAGCATACGCTATCCCACTGAAATCAGGGACCAGACAAGGCTGCCCCCTTTCTCCTTATCTTTTCAATATTGTACTTGAGGTACTAGCTCGGGCAATTCGACAACATAAGGAGGTCAAAGGGATACAAATTGGAAAGGAGGAAGTCAAACTATCATTATTTGCAGACGACATGATCGTCTACCTAAGTGACCCAAAGAACTCCACTAGAGAGCTCCTACAGCTGATAAACAACTTCAGCAAAGTGGCAGGTTACAAAATCAACTCAAGCAAATCAGTGGCCTTCCTATACTCAAAGGATAAGCAGGCTGAGAAAGAAATTAGGGAAATGACCCCCTTCACAATAGCCACAAACAGTATAAAGTATCTTGGGGTGACTCTTACCAAACATGCGAAAGATCTGTATGGCAAGAACTTCAAGACTCTGAAGAAGGAAATGGAAGAAGACCTCAAAAAATGGGAAAACCTCCCATGCTCATGGATCGGTAGAATCAATATAGTTAAAATGGCCATTTTGCCTAAAGCACTATACAGATTCAATGCAATACCCATCAAAATCCCAACTCAATTCTTCACAGAGTTAGAAAGAGCAATTATCAAATTCATCTGGAACAACAAAAAACCCAGGATAGCTAAAACTATTCTCAGCAACAAAAGAAAATCTGGGGGAATCAGTATCCCTGACCTCAAGCAATACTACAGAGCAATAGTGTTAAAAACTGCATGGTATTGGTACAGTGACAGGCAGGAGGATCAATGGAACAGGATTGAAGATCCAGAAATGAACCCACACACCTATGGCCACTTGATCCTCGACAAAGAGGCTGAAAACATACAATGGAAAAAAGATAGCCTTTTCAACAAATGGTGCTGGTTCAACTGGAGGTCAGCATGCAGAAGAATGCGAATTGATCCATCCTTGTCTCCTTGTACTAAGCTCAAATCCAAATGGATCAAGGACCTCCACATAAAGCCAGACACTCTGAAGCTAATAGAAAAGAAACTGGGGAAGACCCTTGAGGACATCGGTACAGGGAGAAAGTTTCTGAACAGAGATCTGTCACTCTTAGTACCTTCTTCTAAACAAAATCTGATTTTACAGATTGCAGTGTGTTTATCACTGATTTAGTCGCTATTTTCCATATATAAGTTAATACACATCATATTTGTCATTTGAGATCTAGGTTTTATCACTCAATATGATGATTCCTGATTCAGTTCATTTACCTGTGAATTTCCTTATTTCATTACTTTTAAAGCATGAATTTTTCAAACAAGAAAATGTACAGGGAAGTTACCATGTTAAATTTTATATGGAATCGCACCTTGGGTAAGGTATACTTGAGTAACTATGGTGTGAGGCCACTTTGGATTACAGTAGTTGTGAGGAACCATAGGCTGCAGTTTTGACTCTCTATCAAAAAGCACCAAAAAACTGACAATAAATTGGGGAAGAATTTTTCAATGGAACAATAATTTATTTATTTGAGACAGTAGTTCGGCAAAAGCTGTTGGAATCACTTCCTATTACCGGCCTGAAAAAATAGACAATACAAATGAAATGAGTTGATTTTTAGTATTCTCAAAAACCATTGAGAAATATAGGCATATATCAAAGTAAAATGCACGCCTAGTATGTTACAACTCCTGAGTTGAAACCCAAGTGTTTCAATGAAAAATATATTTGATGCACCACTGAGTGGGTAGAGAATGTGAGTTGAACTCCAGTCAAACCAAATAAACAGTTTCATACTGGAAGGCATCATGGCAAAAGTAGAGAATTGACCTCCACATGTTTTCCTCTGAACAATAAAAGTTCCTACTTCCAAAAGTAGATTAATTTTAATGTGTTAAGGTGAATGAATATGGAATCTATATTTATTTTTAATTACTAATTTTTGAAAATAGATTCTTTTCAATTTATTCTTATTGTGTGCCACTTCATTTTCCTCTATCTGATTCTTGCCACCTCCATAACCACCTAAATCTTCAAGTTCTCTCTCCCCTTCAAATCATACAACAAGTAAAGAATTTCAAAATAAAACAAAACTAACAAGAAAGGAGTCATGCAACAAAGCACAAATGTAAATTAAAATACAAAATTCAAAGTTATAATATATGGAAAATCACCAATATCATTTAAAATACTGTACATTATGAGTCAAAAATAAGAATCCAAAATTATTCTTGATCCACATGAAATGTCTGTCTATTGCATTTGACAAGGATTCTGCATCTTGATATGGTTTCTCTACCCTGTAAGGTACTACTGGGGTAATCTAGTTTTTCCATTTGCTGAATTTGTCAAATGGAGATTCCTTCTTGATGAGAGGTGGATGATCTTACATTATTCCTGATCGCAGTGCATGGACTCCAAATAAGTTTGACCTGTACAGACCCTGGGCATGTATCATACTCTGGAGTACTTCATTTGTGCATCATTTCTATAATGTCTGCGAAGTATGGTTGCCTTTCTGTCATTCCTCCCAGCACCACTGGCTTTAGTCATGTTGTACGATGTCTTCTACAAAATTTTGCTGAACCTTAAGGAGGAATTCTAATTGCAATGTGTGATTTATGATAGTATGGTCCGAGGTCATTTACCCTGCATATTATCCAGATATGGGTCTCTGTATCTTGGCCCCATTTACTGTGAATGTTAGCTTCTGTGATGAAGGTGTAATAATGCACTGAACCTTTCTATTCTCAACTCTTTGACAGCACCCAGCAGTGCCTGAGCTACTCAAAAGTCTGAGAACCAGATAGCCCAGGCTTCCTGGGTACCCCTGAGCCAGCTCAGGCTGTGCTTGGGACTTCAGACTGTGCTTCTCCACCCAGAGGTTAGCTCCTGTGACTTTGCATAGTCTGACAGCCACCCAGCTTTTTGTAACCACAGTCAAACTATCCTGTCCCTTTACAGTGAGCAGCAGAGCAGGTACAGGACACAAAGACCAGTACAGCCTTCTAAGGTAAGTTCTTCTGCAGAGACATAGGAAGAAAAAATTAGGATCCTGTTAGCTCTCGCATCACATTATACACAAATTAACACAATACTTATAAATCAATGAGAATCTTATGAGTCTGACTTACTTAAATGGCTGGAGAAAAATATTTGCCATAGAGCACCTACAACATGCAGATTTAAAAGAAAAAAAACTGATTTATTAGATCATTGTGTATAGAATATTTATATTTTATTCTGTATAAGTGCATTTTCTGCCACATACTTTCCATTTCAATTAAACTACAATTTGTATACCATAGAGCTTGAAAGTGGTTGCTGTATAAAATATCACTGTGAGAGTTGCCTCACTTACTTCCTTCAGCCACCATGAAGTGGGCAGTACTTCTGGCAATAGTAATTGCAAATACCTCCTTCAGTGATGGTCATTTCTATTTCTGGATTGTCCCAGGAAATGTGCTATTTTTATCAGATATTTACATGGGTGTGATGTGGATAAGGGGTCCTTCTGAATGATAAGAAGTAGTTGTGTCAGCAGGTGGAAACTGTTCGCTTCTGAATTCAGGTAGTAATCAGTGGTCAGAATGAAGGCAGACCCATCCCACCTTGTGCTTCTTTTGCATCTTAGACAAAACTTTTCTTCCTTAAATCAACCATTCCTTTCGTAATGATTTCTTATCAAAATTGTAAACACTGTTGTAAAGGCCAACCAACCAGCCCAGTTTTTTTTTTTTAAAGAAATCACATTTTGTGCTTTTTTTAGAGACTAAATTACAACTCTAGGAAGAAGACCACAAAGATCACCTGAGCAAATATCCTATGGCAAGCCCCATAGCAACAGCCACTCTGGTTACAATAGGGGAGTAAAGGTAAATGCAGATATCTAAAGACATCCTGCAGAGAATAGAAAACTTAGATGTACTGTTCATCAGGTGTTTTAGTCCCTGTGTACAGTTCTTCCACTGTATGCCAGAAATGTGTTTTTTAATATATTAACTTGCTGGGCAATATGAAAATTTCTCAAGTTTCCTGTAATCCCAGTAAAAACATTGAAGCCCTAGACTGGAGTTTCTCATTCTGACATGTGCATAAAGGATGGTGGGAGACCTTGATCTTGAGCTCATAACAAAGACACTTATGTATTTTTATTGGATTTGTTTCCTTCATGTTTTTTTTTTTTGGCTCCCTCCTACTTGGGAATAACACTGTAACCTACAGCATAAAAACTTGAATTTGCCTTGTTTGTTGATGTTGCACTTTGCTTTGTAGCATTCTACTAACAGCTCATAAGAAAATCTTTTCCTAGAATTAACATAATTCTGTTTCTATAGTGTCCTTTTCCCCGTTCATATATAGTTACATAAAGCATGATCTCAAGTTAATATTTTTAAATCTTGTTCTTCATTATTAATCTAACACAATTTCTTTTTTCATGCATTTTTATTCAATGCATTTTTTATTTACATTTCAAAATGATTTCCCCTTTTCTGCAGCCCCCTATTCCACAAAATTCACATAAGCCCCCTTCCCTCCCCCTGTTCTCCCATCCACCCCTTCCCACTTCCCTGTTTTGTCCTATACTGCTATATTGAGTCCAGAACCAGTGGCCACTCCTCCATTCTTCTTGTACCTCATTTGTTGTGTGGATTATGTTTTGGGTATTCCAATTTTCTAGGCTAATATCCACTTATTAGTGAGTACATACCATGATTGCTCTTTTAAGACTGGGTTACCTCACTTAGTGTGATGTTCTCCACCTCCATCCATTTGCCTAAGATTTTCATGAATGCATTGTTTCTAATGGCTGAATAGTACTCCATTGTGCAGATATACCACATTTTTTGCATCCGTTCTTCTGTTGAGGGATACCTGGGTTCTTTCCAGCTTCTGGCTATTATAAATAGGGCTGCTATAAACATAGAGGAGCATGTATCCTTATTACATGCTGGGGAATCCTCTGCATATATGCCCAGGAGTGGTATAGCCAGATCATCCCAAAGTGATGGGCCCAGTTTTCTGAGGAACCGTCAGACTGCTTTCCAAAGTGGCTGTACCGATTTGCAACCACACCAACAGTGGAAGAGTGTTCCTTTTTCTCCACATCCTCATCAACACCTGCTGTCTCCTGAATTTTTAATCCTCCACAATTTTTATTGTCTCATATTTAAGATTGCTTATCGCCTTAATATTGTTTTCTCATTCATCCCATCTCCTCATTTCCCTCCAACCACCAATCCATGCAGGTCTCCCCAATATCTAGCCTCTCATCCAGATCCATTCCCACTCCCATTCCCTTTTAAAAAAACTTTTATTACTTTCAACAATAACTAAGACCCTATTGCAGGGTCCTGCTCCGGTCAGTACACCTACTACAGGAAGTAAGTCAAAAAAGTCCATTGTATCATGGTGTCCTCCCCTCCTCCCCAACCACTTCTTCTGTTCTATGCCTAGAGAAAATACAGTGAAACTACAAGGACCAAAGTTCCTTTCAGTTTCGAACTTCCCCTGAGATCAAGCATTGAAGCAACAACTGCCTTCATTAGCAGACAATCAACACTTTTATTTCCTTTTAATATTTTTGTTTCATTCTTTGAATCATGAATTTGCAATAGCTACTGACAGTAAAAATCCTGCCCTTTGTTCATTAATCATATTTTTTTCAGATACAAATTTACAAATGTTCCTCAAAGACAGATTTGCTCTTTTAATAAAGGGAGTGAAGGGTTCAACTTTAATTCAGGGATTACAAAAGTCAAGAGTCCCTTTGCAAGGTTTATAATATATAATTTCATAGAATTTTCAGGAGACTTGTAGGCTGTTGTGGTTCTTTTTTAAACATAAAATTAGATGTGATTCCTTAAATGGAATGTGGATGTCTATCACAGGCATGCTTTGAATTGTTCCCTACTTTGCGCTATCTGCCTATACATACCAAAACACCGCAGTGTGAGACAAAAGTTTTATAGGAGATACTTGCTTCACTGCCTCATAATTTGTCCTTAAATATTATGCCAATTACAGGTTATGTGGGGAGTGTCTCAGTTATTTAAGCAATTTTGTGGGTTTTTTTTTCATTTGGTATTAATTCCTCTCTTTAGACAGAAAGTGGTTTGTTAGGATAGCAGAAGAAACTTCAAAATAGTCTTCTTTTGAACATATTAGGTTATATTAAAGTACAGTAGAAAATTTTGACAGTTAAGTCATATGGAAAGTGCATGTGAAAGACCAGTGGATGGAAAATGATTACTGAGGAATACTGTGTCAAGAGGGATCAGTGATAAGACATCATCTTGAAAACAGAAGTCATGAGAAAAACACGTGAGATGCAGAAAGGTGGATTATGCTTATAGAAAAATTATTCTTATTAAAATAGAATTGTACTTGAAAATGTGAATTTATGCTAAATACAAAGTTCCACAATCTCAATGAAATTTGATTGGCAAAATTTGATTGAGGAAAGGCTATTATTTCCTTAATATGTTTAAGGATATTTATGTGTTTTGTAGTTGCTATTCTTGTTTCTGTTGTGAGCATTTTCCCTTCTTCCTTTAGTGATCTATCTCTAGAGCTTTGCCTGTGTATGTAAAATTACATTTTTATGTTTACCAGTGTCATTCCAATAATTCATTTTTTTTCTTTTATTTTTTGTCATTATTTATCTATTGATTACACACCTGAATTTTCCTTCCCTCAATGATATGACTGCTCCATGGCCCATACCTCTTCCCCGTCCCCCTTTCTCCAAGAGTTTGTCCCCACCACTCACCAAAACAGATCTCTAAATTCCTAGGGCCACCACTCTCTTGAGGCTTATGTGCATCATGTCTGATTAAACCTAGACTTCACAATCTTCTGCTGCATATGTGTTGGGGGCCTCATATCAGCTGGTGTATGCTGCCTACTTGGTGATCCAGTGTTTGAGAGACATCCAGTTCCAGGTTAATTGAGACAACTGGTCCCCCTACAAGGTCACTTTCCTTCTCAGCTTCTTCCAGACTTTTTCTAATTCAACAAAAGATCAGCATCTTCAGTCCATTGGTTGTTTGCAAACCACTGTATCTCACTCTTTCAGCTTTTTGTTGTGCCTTTCTGAGATAAACCATGATAAGTCCTTTCTGTGAATACTCCATAACATCAATAATAGTGTCATGCCTTGGGACCTACCCTTGAGCTTGATCCTACTTTGGGATCGGGACGCTCTGTCACTGGACCTTCTTTTCGTCAGTCTACTCTATTTCAAACCTTGCAATTCTACACACAGGAACAATTATGGGTCAACTTTTTATCTGTGGGATGTGAACACACTCCCTCACTTGCTGCTGGAGGTGGTCGGTATAAGTTCGCTCTCTCTATTGTCCAGTATTTGATCTAAAGTCCCTCCTTTGAGTTCTGAGAGTCTCTCAACTCCCAAGTCCCTGGTACATTATGAAAAGTCCCCAAACCTCATTTTTTCCTGAGGTTGCATGTTTCCATTATTTCTGTTGGGCCCTCAGGTCTTCAGTCCTTTTCCCTCAACTAATAGCAGATCTATTTACCCCCTGTGCTCCACCCACATCCACTTTCCCTCACAGGTCATTCCCTCCCTACTTATGATGGTTTTCTTTTCCCTCCTTTGACCTTTTTGAGTTCTTGGATTGCAACTTCGGCATTCTTTACTTCTTTTGGCTAATATTCACTTGCTAGTGAGTACGTACCCTGCATTTTCTTTTAGGACTGAGTTACCTCATTCAGAATAATATTTTCGAGTTCCATCCTTTTGCCTGCAAACTTCAGGATGTCCTTATTCTTAATATCATGAGGTATTCCACTGTGAGAATGAAACACATTCTCTGTGTCCATTCTTCTGTCCTTGGACATTTGGGTTTTTTCCTGCTCATTCCTATCACAAATAATGCTGCTATAAACATAGTAGAACACGTGCTCCTATGGCATGGTGGGGCATCCTTTGAGTGTATTCTGAGAGTGTTATTTGGGTCTTCAGATAGATATATTTCCAGTTCTCTGAGGAACCGTTAGATTTATTTCCATAGTGTTTTTGCCAGTTTGCAATCCCACCACAATAGAACAGTGTTCTTCTTTCCTCACATCCTTGCTAACATGTGTTGTCACATGAGACTTAGATCTTAGTCATTCTCGTTGGTGTAAGTTGAATCCCAGGGTCATTTTGATTTGCTTTTTCTGATCACTAAGGACCTCCTTATGTTGTCGAATTGCCTGAGCTAGTACCTCAAGTACAATATTGAAAAGATAAGGAGAAAGGGAGCAGCCCTGTCTAGTCCCTGATTTTAGAGGGATTGCTTCAAGTTTCTCTCCATTTGGTTTGATGCTGGCTACTGGTTTGCTGTATATTGCTTTAACGATGTTTAGGTATGGGCCTTGAATTCCTGTTCTTTCCAAGACTTTAAGCATGAAAGGATGCTGAATTTTGTCAAATGCTTTTTCAGCATCCAATGAAATGACCATGTGGTTTTTTTTTCTTTGATTTTGTTTATATAGTGGATTGCATTGATGGATTTCCGTATATTGAACCAACCCTGCATCCGTGGGATAAAGCCTACTTGATCATGGTGGATGATCGTTTTGATTGATTCGGTTGGCAAGAATTTTATTGAGTATTTTTGCATCGATGTTCATAAGGGAGATTGCTCTGAAGTTTTCTTTCTTTGTTGGATCTCTGTGTGGTTTTGGTATCAGCGTAATTGTGGCTTCTTAAAAGGAATTGGGTAGTGTTCCTTCTGTTTCTATTTTGTGGAATAGTTTGACGAGTATTGGTGTTAGGTCTTCTTTGAAGGTCTGATAGAATTCTGCACTGAAACCATCTGGTCCTCTGCTTTTTTTGGTTGAAAGACTTTCTATGAACCCTTCTATTTCTTTAGGGGTTATGGGACTGTTTAGATGATCTATTTGGTCCTGATTTAATTTTGGTATTTGGTATCTGTCTAGGAAATTGTCCATTTCCTCCAGATTCTCCAGTTTTGTTGAGTACAGGCTCTTGTAGTAAGATCTGATGATTTTTTGGATTTCCTCAGTTTCTGTTGTTATATCTCCATTTTCAGTTCTAAGTTTGTTAATTTGGATACTTTATCTGTACCCTTTGGTCAGTCTGGCTAAGGGTTTATCTATCTTGTTGATTTTCTCAAAGAACCAGCTCCTGGTTTTGTTGATTCTTTGTATGGTTCTCTTTGTTTCTACTTGATTGATTTCAGCCCTGAGTTTGATGATTTCCTGCCTTCTAATCCTTCTGGGTGAAATAGCTTCTTTTGTTCCAGGGCTTTCAGGTGTGTCATTAAGCTGGTAGTGTATGCTCTCTCCATTTTCTTTTTGGAGGCACTCAGGGCTATGAGTTTTCCTCTTAGCACTGCTTTCATTGTGTCCTATAGATTTGGGTATGTTGTGTCTTCATTTTCATTGTGTTCTAAAAAGTCTTTAATTTCTTTCTTTATTTCTTCCTTGACCAAGGTATCATTGAGTAGAATATTGTTCAATTTCCACGTGTATGTGGGTTTTCTGTTGTTTTTGTTGCTATTGAAGACCACTTTTGCTCCATAGTGATCTGATAGGAGGCATGGGATTAGTTCGATCTACTTATATTTGTTGAGGTCTGTCTTGTGACCAATTATATGGTCAATTTTGGAGAAGGTACCATGAGGTGCTGAGAAAAAGGTATATTCTTTTGCTTTAGGATAAAATGTTCTATATATATCTGTTAAATCTAATTGATCCAAAGCTTCAAATAGTTTCATTATGTCCCTGTTTAGTTTCTTGTTTTCCTGAACGGTCCATTGAGGAAAGTGCAGTGTTGAAGTCACCCACAATTATTGTGTTAGGTGCAATGTGTGCTTTGAGCTTTAATAAAGTTTCTTTTATGAAAGAGGGTGCCCTTGCATTTGGAGCATAGATGTTCAGGATTGAGAGTTCTTGTTGCTGTTGTTGGTTTTTTTTTTTTTTGTTTTTGTTTTTTTTTTTTTGTTTTTTTTTTTTTTTGATTAGCAAGAAGTGTCCCTCAGAGTCTCTTTTGATGACTTTGGGTTGAAAGTCAATTTCATCTGATATTAAAATGGCTACTCCAGCTTGTTTCCTGAGACCATTTGCTTGTAAAATTGTCTTCCAGCCTTTTATTCTAAGGTAGTGTTTGTCTTTGACCCTTAGGTGTGTTTCCTGTAAGCAGCAAAATGTAGGGTCCTGTTTACGTATCCAGTCAGTTAGTCTATGTCTTTTTATTGGGGCATTGAGTCCATTGATGTTAAGAGATATTAAGGAATAGTGATTGTTACTTCCTGTCATTTTTGACGTTATTTTTTAAATTTGATTGGTTAACTTCTTTTGGGTTTGATGAAAGGTTACTATCTTGCTTTTTCCAGGGTGAAGTTTCCCTCCTTGTATTGGTGTTTTCCTCCTATTATCTTTTGTAGGGCTGGGTTTGTGGATAGGTATTGGGTACACTTGGTTTTGTCATGGAATATCTTAGTTTCTCCATCTATGGTGATTGAGAGTTTTGCTGGATATAGTAGTTTTGGCTGGCATTTGTGTTCTCTTAGAGTCTGCATGAGATCAGCCCAGGATCTTCTAGCCTTCATAGTCTCGGGTGAAAAGTTAAGAGATATAAGGAATAGTGATTGTTACTTCCTGTCATTTTTGACGTTATTTTTTAAATTTGATTGGTTAACTTCTTTTGGGTTTGATGAAAGGTTACTATCTTGCTTTTTCCAGGGTGAAGTTTCCCTCTGCTGTGATTCTGATAGGTATTCCTTTATATGTTACTTGGCCTTTTTCTCTTACTGCCTTTAATATTCTTTCTTTGTTTAGTACATTTGGTGTTTTGATTATTATGTGACGGGAAGTATTTCTGTTCTGGTCCAGTCTGTTTGGAGTTCTGTAGGCTTCTTGTATATTCATGGGCATCTCTCTCTTTAGGTTAGGGAAGTTTTCTTCCTTAATTTTATTGAAGATATTTGCTGGCCCTTTAAGTTGTAAATCTTCACTCTCATCTATGCCTATAATCCTTAGGTTTGGTCTTCTCATTGTGTTCTGGATTTCCTGGATATTTTGTGTTACAAGCTTTTTGCATTTTGCATTTTCTTTAACTGTTGAGTCCATGGTTTCTATGGTATCTTCAGCGTCTGAGATTCATTCTTCTATCTCTTTTATTGTGTTGTTGATATTTGCATCTATGTCCACTGATTTCTTCCCAAGGCTTTCTATCTCCAAAGTTGTCTCCCTTTGAGTTTTCTTAGTTGTTTCTACTTCTGATTTTAGATCCTGGATGGTTTTGCTTAGCTCCTTCACTTGCTTGTTTGTGCTTTCCTGTAATTCTTTAAGAGATTTTTGTGTTTCCTCTTTCATGACCTCAGCCTGTTGACCAACGTTCTCCTGTATTTCTTTAAATGTTTTTTGTGTTTCCTCATTATTGGCTTTTGTATTCTCCTGGATTTCTTTCAATGATTTTTGTGTTTCCCTTGCAAGGGCTTCTAACTTTTGATCCATTTTCTCCTGAATTTCTTTAAGTATGTCCTTCATGTGTTCCTGTACCAGCATCATGACCAGTGATTTTAAATCCAAATCTTGTTTTACTTGTGTGAAGGGGTATCCAGGACATGCTGGTAAAGGAGAATTGGGTTCAGATGTTGCCATGTTGCCTTGATTTCTGTTAGTGACATTCCTGCGTCTGCCTTTTGCCATCTAGTTCTCACTGGTGTTTGTTGGTGTTGTCAATGCTGGACTCACCAGTGCAAGCTGCCCCTTCCCAGGTGGCCTCTGGTGCACAGCTTACCTCATGCACTGCCTGGAGACAGGGTGTTGTTGTCCAGGCTGTTCAGACCCCAAAGCAGACACCTGCAGGCTCCTGCTGGGGCCCACTGGATTCACTGGAGCACACCTACCTCTCCCCACTGGCCACCCGGAAGCCCCACTTGCCTCTTTCAGGACCTGGAGATGGGGTGTTGCAGCTCAGGCTGATCTGGATCCA
The DNA here is from genome assembly GCF_947179515.1 of Apodemus sylvaticus. Classification (NCBI taxonomy): domain Eukaryota; kingdom Metazoa; phylum Chordata; class Mammalia; order Rodentia; family Muridae; genus Apodemus; species Apodemus sylvaticus. Next base: position 151,032,411 of record NC_067472.1, on the reverse strand, counting down.
GAAGCGGAGAGGTCTGAGGGCTACTGCCAGAGGCCTCAGGACTTAAGCCTAAGCTCTATGCCACAGGAATGATCTGTGCTGTGAGCTCCCAGACTGCCTCTGGGTGCACACCAGGTCTCCAGCACTTCCTGGAGACTGAGTGCTGTGTCGCAGGCTGTTCAGATCCCAAAGCAGGTGCCTGAAGGCACCCGCTGGGGCCAGCTGGATTCACTGGAGCACACTGACTTCTCCCACTGGCTGCCCAGAAGCCCCACTTGCCTCCCCCAGGACCTGGAGATGTGGTGCTGCTGCTCAGGCTGATCTGGATCCAGAAGCAGAGAGGCCTGAGGGCTACCGCCAGAGGCCTCAGGACTCTTCCTTACATATTCTTTCCAGTTCATGAGGTGCCATTTATCAATTACTGATCTTAGAGCATGAGCCAATGCATTTCTGTTTAGGAAATTGACCCTCTGCCAATGTGTTTAAGGCTCTTTCGCACTATCTCTTCTATTAGATTCAGTATATATGTTTTTGTTGTTGTTGTTGTTGTTGTTAAGGTCTCAGTTCTACTTGGAATTGTGCTTTGTGCTAGGTGGCAAATCTGGATCTAGAAAGTTTTTTCTACATAAAGACAGCCAGTTACCCCCGTGATATTTATTCAAGATTTTTTTATTTCCATTTTATGTGTTTGGAGTCTTTGTAAAAGCAAAACTGTCCATAAGTGTGTTTTTATTCCTGTGTCTTCAATTTTATTTCATTGATGAACGTATTATTGTATGTACAAATAACAGCAGTATTTACCATTTTTTTTGTACTAAAGCTTGAAATCAGGGATGATCATTTCTCTATGCTTTCAATATTAAGAATTTTTTCGCTATTCTGCAGCGTTTGCCTTTGTAGATGAACTTGAGTTCATCTTTCAGTATTTTTTCAAAAATTTCTTTCCTTTCAAACATATCTATATTTTCTAATTAACAACCAACATTTTTCTTGACTTCTAATATCAAGAATGAGTTTGTTGAAATTGATGTGTTTTACTCAGATTCTCAAACTTATATTACCAAAATTGACTGTCAAATTCCTTGAAAATTCACTTTCACTTCAATATCTGATGTAGTTGGGGAGGCATTCTGAGATCTGTAGCATGTTTTAAGAGCAAGGAGAATTCTTGGGGCAGGAAAAAGAACAATATCCCAGTCCTCATAACATGGGGTGACACTAATTGAGTAAAAATGTTCTGTAATTCAATTTAATATTTTTGTCTCAATAGTATGTAATTTTATGTTTTCTCTAATTTTCACCTAGAGATAAAATTATAGGACATATGAACACAGTAATTTCCCCCTATATAAGAAGAAATATTACATATTTCTGGGCTCTTGCAATGAATGATCAATATGTAGACATGTCTCCAATCTCTTCTGAAGGTAATAATATCTTTCAAAATGTTTATATTACATTTTAAGGGTGTCAAGATTTAATACTGATATTTTCTATTTTCAATAAAAACTCTATTTCCCCTGAAGAATTCCTCAACTGTTAAAACTAGTGACTATACTTCTACAGAAACAGCGTTCACTTAATATCACCTATACGTCTCCTTACCATGATCGGTGCTTTCAGTCACAAGTCACAGGGAATCTGAGGCAATCATTCTCCTAGACCCTTCAGACATTCCAGACGTGATACATTGGCATATTTACAGTAACAATCAATAAAAAATTTCATTTTAAATGTATGTCTTTGCAATTGGCATAGATAAACAGGAAATAGAATCTACTTGAAAAATTTATTCCAGCAAAACTGAGGAAGATTTTGGGACATCCTTTCATTCCATAACTTCAGACATTGGGAAATATCACATATCAGTCTACCTATGATTTTAATAGTATGTTTATGTGAAAGAAGAATCCCTGACTATACATGACCCCAGCAATATGGGTCTCTCCAATTTTGCCATTGAAAATTAATCTGCTCTATATTTGGAAATAGCAAAGATTTTCCTTGAAGAAGATGCTAAGTAATGCAGTGAAGAATGTCCTAGGGATATTCTCTAACAAATAATCCTTGTTTATATACTAATAAAATATTCAAATTCATTATATCACGAGGTTTATGGTGTTTACTGGTCTCATTCATGAAGAATAATATTATGCTCTACTTACAAGTTGGGTGTTCCTCATTCTTATAAAGAGAGTTTTGGGAAACATGTATGAGGCAGGGTTGAAGGAATTAAAATATTGTTGAAAAGGATGATAAACTAGAGCTTTATCTTTTCTTAATATATATTAATTCAGAATATAATCTAGATTTAATTTAAACAAGCAAAGTCTATATTTCCCTCAAACTTCCAAATAACTTTTTCTTTATTCTAATTTCTCTTCACCCTTGGAAGAAGTGCTGGAATGACTAAGGTGTTCTTTGTATGTGTCTTCAGATGATGATGAAAGCACACCTCTCCCTACATTGCATACAGGGAACACATTTTTGACATTTCTCAGTGTTATTGCAAACAAGACAAGCCAGAAAGTCAAACAAGGCAATAATGTGTCTTAATTGGAATGGTGATCTTATCCACTAAGACCATCAACTTGTCCATTTCTGCATCAAAGTTCAGACTGAGAAATAATAGGTGCAGGGCATAGTTCATGCTCCTGACATCGTGCTACTCACAGTGGAGCCTCCATTCCCTTTGAAGCACCAAGCAGCTTTGCATTAGAGGGATAATCTTAAGATATCACTTTCACTGTTCTGGGAAGAAACTCTGTAGCTTTTTCCCAGGCCCTTCTTCCCTGGGAAAGAGCTCTATCAAAATTAACTTTCTACTTATTTTTCAGATGCACATTGTTCTTATCATCTCTATCTTCTATCCCAATCTAACATCCTTCCATCTCTCCTTTCATGCTTTAGTTTCATGTCAAGGCCATATATTTGACTGCATATCCTGAACATTAAACCTGTCTGAGTCAAGAGAATCCTGGCTGCTTCACTTCGTCAGTCTTCAATATTCCTGAAACCATGTATGTAATACCACTTGCTTTGTTGCTTTTACTTTTAACTTAATTTTCCTTCCAGAGTTCTTCCTCAAAAATTATCTTTGCTGTTTAGATTACTTCCACAATACTCCCTCAGTAATCCTCACTTTCAGCTTTGAAACAATACAGCTTATGTATATTTTATTTTCTTTGAACACTTGAGATAATTTATCTTAAGTGTGTGATTGTCAAAGTCTGGCATAATAAGCTTTGCTTCCTCTTAGGAGTCTGCTGCTTTGTAGGAGTGGGACAAATGAGAATCTTGAAGGGAGAAGTGGGAACCTGCAGTGTGGAACCCGAGCGTTTTCTTTGGATACCTTGTGAGTAATGTCTTTTCAGCTGATGTATTTTCTCTATATCTTCTAGTGGAAAACATCTTCAAAATCTACTGATTCTTCAGATTTATCCATTTTATTCTCTCTCTCTTCTTATTTCTTTTTCATTACACTAAATATAAAATAGGAGATCAAGAAAAGCACATATTTTTTCATTCATTGTCTTAGTTTCCTCCAGAATTTCCTTTCCTCTTGAGGTAAACATTGTTTATTGAATGTAATGGAGGAAATCTCAAATCAAATTTTGAAATACAAGAGTCTCAATACTTAAGGAAACACTACAGATATGGTGAGTATTAAACAGAATTTTATATAAAGTCACCAGCTAGCAATCAATTCTAGAATTAAAATCAAATCACAGAGTATGACAGCACATTTTAATCCATAGAATATCATACCATAGATTAGTGCACAAATATTATACTGGTTTTTATTCTTATATACTATTGAGATAGTTATTCTCTCTTTCAAATTGATGTGATCTAGAATCTCATGAGAAACAAACTGCTGTCATCCTTGAGCAGAGGTAACAAGTTAATTAAAGTAGAAGAACATCTCCCTCTGGATAGGACAAGGTTGAGGATTCTAAGGACTGGCCTCTTCCCTAACAAATTGGCTTTCTGGGCACAAGGCAAGAACTCTAGTATCAAAAGTACAGAGATCTTCCTGCACAAAAAGAGATATTAATGCAAACATTGTTTTTTAAAAATAATAAATGCTGTCAGACATCCTCTGACAACTTACACAAATACAAGACTACAGCATTTTAGTGTGATTGGAAATTTTGCTAGTAGGAATCAATGTTTGAAAGGTATCTTTAAAAATCAAGAAGGCGGAAATAACTTTTAAGCAAGTGTTTAATTTTTCCAGCACTGGCAAAAGCTGCAGAAGGACTGATCTGCAGTAGCACAGCATGTTTAATCATATATATCCTCTTGTCTTAGTATGGTATGAATTGATATATTACCACACTTATTTGCTCAGTCTTACATTGAAACAAATTTAGACACATAGAGGTAGCTTCTGAAAGTTCTGCCATAGGATAGGATGCCAGGTATTTCCATATGAATTCAAAGCTGCCTTTTTATTTTTGCATTTTTTCCATAGCACACAGTGCAGATTGTTAAATTCAAAGCACATTTATCAATTACATATTAATTTCCCATTCCCATGTAGAATTTGACTTGCAGGAAAGGATATTACTAAGTCATGATATATTTTCATTTAGTGGAAAATAATTGAATACATGATCATTTAAATCATGGGCCATTCTAAAGTTTTGTTTTTTCTTTCATTTCCATATTGAGCAATCATTTATATCACCAAGGCTTAAATATGGGTAGAAGACCCTAAATGACTTTTCTGATTGTGAAAGCAAATACTTCTCTGTAAGAAGATTTCCCACAATCATGTGGGGAATCTCAAGACTATATGGAACTGAAATCATGGAATATATACCTCTACACATATGCATACAGAGAGAGAGAGAGAGAGAGAGAGAGAGAGAGAGAGAGAGAGAGAGAGAGAGAGAGAGAAGGCAGAGAAACAGAGACAGATACAGAGACAGAGAAAGATAAGAGACAGACCAACCGACAGAAACTGAGTAATGGAGACAGTGAGAAAAATATGAAAACATGATTAAAATAATAAAATCTAGCTAACAGTGGTGGCAAATGACATTATTTGAGCACTTATGAGGGAGAAACTCATTAATCTCTGAATTCAAAACCAGCACATTCTACAAAGTGAGCTCCCAGTCCAGAAAAATTTTATTGTGTAAGTCCCTGATTAAATAAAAAAAAGAAAAAGAAACATGCAGAAGTGTCTCATAGGAACATTTCTTTTTTTAAAACATGAGAGAAAATCATCACTGAATGAAAAAACAATGCTTTCATAAAACAAGAAATACTATTTTCAGGTTAAGGGTTTTATTTAAATGAACTCTAGGAAATTTAAAAATTACACCTAATAAACTAAAGCGACATTAATTCAGAACAATGTTAAGGAAGCATCATTTAATCTTTAGTGATTTTTCCTAATACCATTAGAAGTATATAGTGCTCTTGTACATTCTCCAGTTTGGGTTACATTTTTGCCTAAGCAGTTTCTTTCCTTTGTATAGAGATATAAAGATGAATATACATCAATATTGTACAGTCACCATTGTGCAGAAAACACTTTAAACTTATTTCTGACCAATTTATACAAGGGATAATTAAGACCATCCTTGTTCATTCCAGCAATAGGACCGTTTATAGCTTATGGACACCTGCTTTGTCATCAGCTTTAGAAAAGATTTTGAATCTCTGCATCCTGGCAACCATGCATGCCTGTGTGACTGGAGGGCTGTGCTGACTCACTAACACAGACTGGGGATTGAGAATGTGATTATTCATTATGTTATTCTATACATATAATGTCTTTGACTCTGATGAATCAGATGAGAAAGCTATGAGATCAGGACCTGGCTTCCTTGGTCCTTTCTTGTGTTGTGTTGGCTACAGTCCCCTTCCCCTTGCGCCTTCAATCTACCTTGTAACTTTAACTCTGTTCTTTTACAGGGTGAACCTTAATATTTCAAAGAGCTGACAATATTGTGAATTAACACTTTGTGATACTTGAGGGCAGTTAGAAAAAAAAGGTTTTTTTTAGTATAAAAATTTTCATAAAATTAACATTCCTAAGGGAATTAATTCATATTCTGCCTTGCTATGAAAGATGGGAAGGGATGAATTAATTTGAGAGTTAACATACAGACTATCATCAGTAGGTAGACACAACATATAATGATGGTTTGCAACTCCCAGTTTCTCAATGGATAGGAGAATCAGTTAAGTATGGATTTTGACACTTGTATACTTACGATACAGGAAAGGGGATTCCAATGTGGGATTAAGTTAGTAGACACAGTAAAATCAGGAGTAATTGTAGTCAATTTGTGGAAACATGAGGGTTATTTACATACAGAACTTTGCACAGTGTTACAGAATTTTAAAAACTTTTTTCCCTCTTTTTACTTGATCTATCTTGCATATTGTTATACTGGTTCTGTGCTGTTAGGTACTTCTTACTTTTTAAGGTTTTTTAATCTTCCCCAGACTTAAAAATGAACTAGTGCATTGGGAAGTACTTTCTTTAAACATGTAATCTATTTGGTCCACTACTCCAAATTGATGAGTAATATTGATGAGTCTGTACGATATACAAAGTAATATGCACAAATTTGGGGAGGCATTTCTCAAAGAGATATTCACAAGTGTGAGTCATGTTTTATTTTTGTATGTTTCATTGTTTAAAGTTCCTACTGGAATTCTATTTTGGTTTTCATTTCAAAATTTTATTGTATTTATTTTTATTGAAAATTAATTTTAATATAACATATCTTTATAACAAGAATTACCCTTGTTTCTACTTCTCTCAGTTTCTCACCATCTACCCTCTTTTTCATATCAGTTCTCTTTCTGTCTCACACTTTAAATGCACTCCCAAGAGATGACAACTAAACATATTAAAATGAAATATAATAAGATCAATACCCATCATATTAATGGTGGACAAGGCAACCAAAGAGAAGGAAATGGGCTCCGGAGCAGGCACAAGAATAAGAAACTCTTGCTTACTTTGGAATCTTCATAAAATAACCTACAGCAATAATAGGATATAGCTGCAACAAGAAATGTGTGCATCCACAAATATGGAGAAAAACATAGCAGCTTAAGTTTAGTGAGGAGGAACAGCAGCCCTAAGTCCCTGTTAACTGTGAATGCCTTACAATAGGATCGAAGAACATTCACATCTTTAATATTATCATATATTAATTGTTCTTTTACTGCTTGTAGTATCAAGATTATTACAGGTGAAATGAAATTATGCTAAATGAATAGGTTCAAAAATTATTTTTGAAATACTTCATGACTATAAGGTGAAGCAACACTTCAAGGAAACAAACCCTTTAGAATATGACTTTCAATATGCATACAGCCTTACTTAATTCACTCTGATTCCATTACGTTTCTGTAATTTATGCATTTGTCCTCAAAATTTTAATTGTATGTTTTATGTATCCACTGTCTACATAAAGATAGAATTGCAGATAGAATGCAATGTCACAGGAAGTTTATGTAGGAGAGGAGGTAAAGTTTCAATTGTCATATGATCAGAAATATCATAAAGAAAGCTAGATTAGAATACACTCCATGCTCTTATGTGCATCTAATATGCACACTGAGACACTACAGCTTTCGACATGGGGAGTGCAGGAAGAGTAACTCAAGTGTCTGAGAAAGCAAAGTGTCACACCCGAGTAAGGCTGAGCACTAGGGAACAGGTGCTACAACCTTCAAAATACCAAAGTCAATATAATTTTAAAAATAAATGTCAACTTCACTGAAAACTTCAGCAGTCCATTTATTAAATCTAAAAATACTGCAACATCAATTATTTACTCCTTTTGTAAGAAAAATAAAACTGGCAGCCCATTTTTGCATTACTACTTACTAAGTGATGAACTCGGGCAAAACTTTCCAAACCTATGAGCTTAAAACAAGGAACACTGTTCCTCTGCTCATTTCGCACAAAATGCAAAAGCAGCTGACAATGTTAATCTCTACCCTGGATGGTGACAGGCAAGAAAAGGCATGTCCCTACCTGTCCACAGATACAAAAAATCTCTGATTAGGTCACCATCTGTAAATCAGAACAAATCTCATAATTCCAAATAATCCTAATGCTTAAAAGTGAGGTCTTTTCAGCTACTCTCTAAAAAGTCAAGTGCAAGCCTGCAAGTGAATTCACAGGCACACAATATCCGTGTTCAAACTTGAGGGTTCAGTGAGTCTACACCACAATGTGAAGGGCCTACACTCCAGTGTTTTCCTAGTTTGTTAAGAGAACCCTAAAGTAATCTTCGAGTCTGTTTCAGTGCTAAACCCTAAAATAGCATGTTTTCCCATGGTTTTAGCTGAGCTCAAAGAATTTTTATGATATTAAGAAAAGCTTCAAGTATTTTCCCCTTTTAAATTTGCATAGATGTTTATTTAGCTTTATTTACAGAGCAGGGAATATTGTTTTTACAGTCTCTAATCGTGCCTAGGTAACATCATTAGGCAAGGATGCCAGTTTAAAAGAAATTTATTCAGAATTAGAAAAATAACAGATGTTGAGGCTCCTCAAGAAGAGGTGAGTGATCATTGCTGGTAGCAGCTCCTATGCCTCAGTTACTCAGAAGCAATTCTGTTGCAATCTTTATATCCCATGATTTTGAAGACAAGGTCATTATTATTGCATTCCTATCAAAACTCATAGCAAAGAGATTTTTTTTTCTTTTTTCTTTTCTCTCTTTTTTTATGTAGTCTGGAATAAAAACAGGTGCTCCCACATAAACGTGTGCCCAATGCTGAGATACTTTTCTTTATATTCCCAAATAAGATGGAAATGTTTGAAATATTGGAGAGTTTACCTCCATTATTCATAGGGATTTTTAAAGAAAGGTTGCTTGGTAACAGCAATATTTAGGTATTGAAAATTATAAACCATGTTCTTGGACTTTACTTTCTGCCTGTATAGTCAGAGCATGTTGTCTGTTTAGAGGTAAAAGAGAGAAAGATGACAAAAGTCAGGCAATACCTTTGACCTGGTGGCACTTAAGTTCTATTTTCAGTTTTTAGGGTTTTTTTTTCGAATTGGTTCCAGACTGGCTCCAATGAACACTTACTGGACATGTATATAGCATGTGGTTTCATATCTTTTACCCGATTATGCTATCATCTCTTGTGATCTTAGCCCTTGGGAATTAGAAGCATCCATGTGCTTAAGATGATCTGGGTTTCATAAGCAAGATTGCTAGTGGTTTTTCTTGTTCATTTATTGTGATAATATCCATTCTGGGGTATTTTCTTTACTGTTCTTGTGCTTGTTTGATTTTTATTTTTGTTTTATTTCCCAACTTGTAAGTTTAGTTCACCAAAAGAAAGAAGCTCAGACATTTATCCTTGTTTTATCTATATTTTGGCAAACAATTCTAAAAGTTTAGATTTAGTAAAAAGTATCCTGATGGAAATACTTTTGAAAATTTGCATTTGACAGTTTTTCATCTTAACAAGTCCTAAAAAGGTTCTGTTTAGTTCGCAGTATGGTGGTGCTTTTACTCCCAGGTTCTTGAAGTAGTAAGTTGGCAGATTCTGTGATACTCTTTGTGGGAGGTGTATGTTGAGTCTCAACACCCTGATCCTATAATTTTACTGAAATCCCAATTTACAGCAGGAGCGTCCCTTAATATTCACTTATACTCTGAAAGGATTTTGCACAATTTTTTTCTTTTTTCTTTCTTTTCCTGTTCCTTTGCCTAACTTTTATTATAAAACATATAGAGCATATTCGAAACTTTGAATTCAAAAATGATGTAAATATATGGAATCAAATATTTTGCCATTATAAAGTGCAACTAACCTATATAAATGAATTAAAACATTTTTAGATTTTTTTTTCTGATGATGACATTTAACACTATGGAAAAAACTTAAGTATCTGCAGAAAGAAATGACAGTAGGTTTTGCTCACACTGTAGAACACTGCATGCTATACATTATTGGTCAGGCTGTTGGGTAAGTTTACAAATGGGGAAAGTGGAGCCTGGTTGTGAATCTAGGCCTCATAGACCTTTTAAAACTGCAGGAGTGGTAGATGTTTTTACAGTCTAGTATAGCATCAATGGAAATGAGGTTTTGGTGTGGTAAGGGCTCAAAATGAATTTGGGAATCAAGTAGTGAAATCAGGCATATTGTATGTAGATGAAATAAGTGTTTAGATAAGAAAAGCAAGGTGTCTGTTCACGATTAATTTTATTTCATGGACTGTGATAAAATACTTCTGCATTAATTATGTTTTGTACTTTAAAGTATTTGAAGTTTCTAATTACATTTTCGTCTTTCAGGACCTGTTTTAGTGTGTACCCATCAGACTGCTAGTGTCACTGAGAAATAGCCTTTTCTCAAACATGGCATCCAGTGTCTGCATAAGTTGTGACATGCTAATGCACTCTGTTTGTACTTTTTAAATAGAGTACAAACACAGCATAAGATAGGGCCAGTGTTGGTGTCTCCCTTATCTATCTTGTTACTGCTTTCTTAGACTGCAAGAAAGTCTGGAGCCTGCAGTCCTCACTGGAAGCTGCCATGATTCTGTTGCCATTGGCATGGTTAATCTCGCCATGCTGGTATCTATTGTCAGTTGTGGCACAATTTTGTTTGGTTCTGAGGCAAGTGGACTAAATCATTGCACTGAGCTTTTAATTATTATGTTTGCTACTGTCACCTACATTTTAGAGGCATAATAATAAAATATAGACTATTTCTTTGGGAGAAAAGTGTCATATTAAATTTAATTTTAGACTTTCCAAAACAAATGAAATATTATTGAAATTAATATCTACTATTTAGCATGTAGCATTTGAAGGTGCATTGTAATGGTTTAAATTTCCAAATGAAAGAAACTTCTTTGAGAGCTTTTTTAGATTTCTAGGCAGGTTTTTAGTGATGGTTAGTTCTGTAGGAGGTGCATTAACTTCTTGTAAGCGGGATATATAGGCTTGGTACTAGAAATAACATTGAAGCAGTGTAGCATGTGATTGGAGGTTTTGGTGTCTGCCTTGATAATTATAAAGTATGAAATATTATTGTTCACAACTTAATTGTTAAAAATAAACACATTTTTAAAGATGAAAAAAGAATATAAATCTGATATAGTGTTTATATACTTCCTATGTCATATAAATATATACATATATATGATTATGCTTTATAACGATTTTTGGTAATTATAGTTCTGCTAAACCTAATCCACTTATTTCTCCCTACTTCAAATCTATCCCCATTCCTGATTAAATATTAGCTAATATGTAATTAGAATTATATATTTTAATTGTATTTAAATCTTTCTATATTATATTATATCACATATACTCTAATACTTTTCCTCGTTATTCACTAATATAATCTAGAATATAAATTTCCAAATAACTTCTAAATGTACATTTCACAATGGCTAAACCTTGGTATGGACTCTGATTTTTCCATACCCTGTCATACCATTATTCACATAAAATTTCTGCCTCCAGAAATCCCCTTTCTACTTTCATTTACTTAATATTTTACACCCATTCCTGTCTAAATGAGTTCCTCTATGCCAATGACTAATTTTCAGTATTATATTTTCAACATGGGTTCCATCAAACCTCACAAAACAAAAGGCAGTATATAGGATCCTCATATGGAGAGAACAGGGAGGGTTTGTATTTTTCAGATTTGAATGATATAACTCAATATTATAGGTCATTTACATTTTATCTATGTATCTGCAAGTTTCATTTTGTTATAATTTAACTTCATTTAACTGTATGTGAATATATGTGTTTGTTTAATATATATACATATACATATATATATATATGTATATTTATTATACAAACAGCACCTATGCAAAGTCATAAAAAATGTTCCTAAATCTCCTATAACTTGCTTTGTTTTCTGAGATATACTCATACGTCCAGTAAACCAAAAGGAGAAATATAAGAGAGTGAGAAAGAGAGAGGGGGGGGAAGAGAGGGAGGTGGGAGAGGAAGAAAGAGATCTTATTTTCATGTACAAATTGTACATATATGTGGGAATCACAATGTCAACATATAGGTGCATAATGCATTGCTATGTGATGAGCATTGTTAACATTTACATTTTCTGATTCATTTATACAATCTGTGTATTGATCAACTTCAATTTACATCTGGGCCATGATGAAGGGTATAGAATGCTGAAAGTTAAAATATATAAATACAATCATGAATGAGAAAGAATAGATGATAAATACTAATTAGTGAGGAGAAAAAAAGCCAGCACAAGACTTTTAATCTTAGAACACACTGAATGTGTTATACTTCCACAAGCAGGGCCCCACCGTCTAAACAATAACAAACAGATCCACTGTCTAGTAACCAAGTGTTAAAATAATTCAATCTATGAGGAGCACTTCCCATTCAATCTATCAGAGGTACTCCCTGGCCTGTCACTACTGCCAATCCAGTTCAGTCACTCGCATTCTTCAGGAAAATATCATGACCCTTGTGAATCCATTAAGGAAACTAAATGCTGAATAGACCAAGGCTGGGCACATAATATTTGCCCGCAGCCTAACTTGGTGCAGAAAGTAAACGAACACTGCACATTCAGGGATAGATAATTTCATGCCCATATGTTAAACAAAATCATTTTAAGAAAACTTTCAGCAAAAATTGTTTTCATTGTATAGCCCTAACTAATTTGTGCTGAGTATGTAGACCTGGCTATTCCTTACCTCACAGAGATTTTCCTGTCCTTCCTACTTTGGGATTTAAGGCATATTCCAGTCTACATGGCATCAATCTTCATCTTTATCTTCTGCATTATTTGACATGTATCTTCTAAAATCTGCTATGCTCACTTAAAACAATTACATTAGGTTAGAAATGCAGACTTTCATATTTTGATAACATTTCCCCCCAGGTAGTCATTGAGGAGTCCATGCTGGATAAGTTGCATCAGACAAGTGAGCTTCCTGAATATAGTTCAACTTTTGCTGAAATGTAATTGGTATAACAGGAAGGTAAACCCCCAGTGCTTCATCATTGGATAGCTACTCACTGCTGCTGTGCATTCTCATGTTTATCATTGCTCTATTCTTCATTTTTCTACCATGTTGTCATTAGACTGGTGAGAACATCACTGCCTACAATTTGCTGTGATTGCCTCCTGGGAGATATCCCACAGCATGGAGCAATTGTCCTGTAGATCAATTTGAAGGTTTACTTTCATAAGTTAATGTTGTGTGTATGAATTTATGATTTTAAAGAGTAAATGATTTGATTCAAATAGATTTAAGATGTTATAACAGTTTATAGAAAGTTTAAGTTGATGGTTTAAGTTGTGTTTTCAGAATGATGTAACAAAGTTAGAATTAATAGTAGATTGTTTCCCAATCATTGCATAGTATAAAGAAGGATAGCCTTAAGAGTAGTTGACTGTTGAATAAAGAAAAAGGATAAAACGTTCATATAGTTGCAGTTTGGTTCTGAATTCTAGGATATTCTTACATATGGAGGCAGCCACAAAATTTGGTGATCACTATAAAGGACAGAGTTATACAAAGAGGAAATAAATTATAAGAATGGAGAATAAAAAACTATTCACATTGGCTGAAAATTTCATCTGAGAAATGATTTTTTTTCTTTGTGAGTACAAATTGTCCTCATCTAGGTATAGGAAAAAACTGGCTACTGCTGACTGGTTTGCTTAAACTTTGATCATCAATGAGAAAAGAAATACTACTTTGGTATTAATATGAATTCAAGGAGAGAATTGCCATTCCAGTAATTCAATCTTTACTACCCAAAGGAAACATTAACTGGGTAATTAATTACTGACACTTCAAACAGCCTTCAGTTTACCCTGTAGTTTCAGTGGTACTCTGACAAATTCATTCATCAAGTCTCACTCTGGTCCAGGAATAAATATTGAAAGTGTATTTGTCTGCCTGGGCAAGTCCTTGCTTTTTTTTTTTTTCAATTTCATTAAATTAAGTCCCATGATAGTCCAAAGACTTTGAATATGACCTAACTCACCTACAGTCCATTAAATAATGATTGTTCTTCCCACACTGACTGACTTTCAATATTTCAAAAGGGTATTGAACTATTACATGTATAGTCTCAGTTACTATGGTAATATCTTTCACACTCATGTTTTCTCCTACCAGACACTCCTGGGAAACTTCACTTGCAACGACCAAGTTGATATAATGGTTCTTATCATTTGACATATGTACTATTTTTTTCTCAGTGGTATGATTTCTAAATCACCTGGTTACCTAATTTCCACAATAATTAGAATGCACGGATCCAATCCCAGGACACATACTATCATAGGGCTGCATTTAAGGGACTCTTTTATATTTATTTTGAAGTTCTATCACTTGGGGTATTGTGATAAACCTACCTTTAATCTCATTACATGTGTGGAATAATCAAGTGGATGTTTTCACATTTATGGCCACATAATCTATAAAGCAAGCAATAGACCAGCCAAATCTTTCTGTGTCAGAACAGTAACAAGATCAATATCAACAATTATCTTTGTCAGTCTAACCAATTCTGATACATTATACTCACAAAATATTATCACAGACTCTAGCAGTGGAGGAGTGCTCCTCTTTCTCCACATCCTCCCCAACACCTGTTGTCTCCTGAGTTTTTAATCTTAGCCATTCTGACTGGTCTAAGGTGAAATCTCAGGCTTGTTTTGATTTGCATTTTCCTAATGACTAATGATGTTGAGCATTTCTTAAGATGCTTCTCTGCCATCCGATTTTCTTTAGGTGAAAAAAAAATTTAGATCTGTACCCCATTTTGTAATAGGGGTATTTGGTTCCCTGGGTTCTAACTTCTTGAGTTCTTTGTATATATTGGATATTAGCCCTCTATTGGATGTAGTGTTGGTGAAGATTTTTTCCCAATTTGTTGGTAGCCGATTTGTCCTTTTGATGATGTCCTTTTGATGGTGTCCTTTGCCTTACAGAAACTCTGTAATTTTATGAGGTCCCATTTGTCAATTCTTGATCTTAGAGCATAAACTAGTCCACAGGGGAAACTTTCAGCTAAAGCTCACAGAGAAAAGAAAAAAATTCATCAGGTAAATGTTTGCGAAATTTCACTGACTCATACGAACATTGCATTTTAAATATATGGAATGCTAAATATCTAGAATGGAAATATCATGGGCATTTAGAACCCTTTTTAGCAACTTGTCATCCACCTCTTGCTCATTACACACACTTTCAATTATCTGGTAAAACTTTTGCAATTCATTATCAGACCACTAGATTCAGAAGAGAAACATAAAACCTAAGATAGACTTATCATCAAGTGTTATATAAACTTAGACTAGGTATTTTCTCATTTTCCACACACCTTCCGTAGACATTTCTCTTAGAAATACTTGTAAAATATATTAGTATATGAATATATTTTTTAAATTTTATTCCATATATTATTTATTTACATTTCAAATTATTTCCTCTTCTCTGGTTTGTGGATACACAAATCTTTATAAATATTTTAGTGTTGTACATATACTGAAGTCATCCTAAATCCCTGTTCAAATTCCTGACATCCAGACTTGACTAAGGATTAATAATCTGTCCTTTGTCTTTTCCTGTAAAATTTATGTGTACATCAAAAAATGTGTCCAAATATTTTTCAAGTTATAAACTCTCTGCATTCTATTAAACTTAAATTATTATTATAAAACTGAATGAAATTATCACTTCATCCTTTTCAATTTGTTTGTAATTACCTTTCCTTTATAATAGGGAGAATACTACCATAGTTTAATTTATTAATGGATGTCAAAAGAGGTTTAAATTTATTTTAAAATACTAAATCAATTTCAATGTGGAAAATAGCACCAACAACTAATAGTAAATCAAAATGTGCAAATAATTTCATCATTACAAGTAGATTAATGTCTTCATTATTTTTCTTAAGCTGTTCTTTCTCCTACATTCTTTTACATACATCCAAAATCTGCTAGGGATATTTTTTTTTTTGTTCATTTGTTTTGATTCTGCGTTAAGAATGGTTACACATTACATTGGATTTTTTAATTGTTTGTTTTATTAGTTATTATTTAGGCAAAATTGGTGAACACCTGAAATCTGTCTGAGTTAGTGGAAGATATGTTAGTTAGTTTTGCAGCAATTGAGAAAATCTCCTCATAGTAACATTCATAGTAGAAACATAAAACATGACTATTAAAAGGATTTGGGACAATGGACTAAATTATAGTGCTTTTTATTAAAAATGGGTTTTTCCACCATAATATATTCTGATTAATGTTGGTCTCCCTCTACTTGTCCCAGTCAATACTCACATGAATTTCTATTAATACAAAACATTTCTAAGTGCTAGAAATAAAATAAAATGAAAATAAAATTTGTAGTAACACAAAGCAAATTCTGAACACAATAGAAATGGACAAAAGAAACAACCAGAAGGAAAAGTGTCCAAGAAAAGAGCACAAGAAGATATGCACTAACTCACATATTTAGGCATTTTATTGTAACGCTGAAATGGAAGTAATAATATATATGAAGTGGACCAATTGCACACACTGTGAGAGTTCATGAGTTTAGATTATTATGCTTAAGGATGTCATGTTGTTTTGTGTTTCCATGGGTTCTGGCTATTATACTTGGTAAACCTCCTCTTTTTAATGTTTACCTTAGCACGGAAAGGATGGATTTTGTGGAATTAAAAAGCTTAGGTTTGGTTGTCCCAAGAATACTCACTCTCTGTATAATGTATAACAATGTGGGTCTCTGTACTTTTCCCAACTCATGAAGATGCCCTGATGTCCAATTAGATATTGGTTGGTTACTTCCACATGCTTTCTTTTACCATTGCTGTAGCATATCTTTAAGGTCGGATACTATTGTAAATCAAACATATGTAGCTTGCTTATTTGTATATATTTCTGTTTTAGTAGTGTCTACATTTCCTCCTTGTACCAAAGATGCTAGAACAGGTTAGGAGGATGAGGTGTAGATACCTGTTCAACATCTCATTTTTCCTTGAGTTTGGTATGTGTAACTCACTCTTCTTACAAGAAAGCGCATTTGGTAACAGAAATTCCTGTTTTACTTCTGACTTTCATATCATGTGGCAATTCCATTTAATTTCCATTCATGTATGCATATACTAATGATGGGTCTACTGTATCTTTCCATACAAATCCTCAAAGTGCCTTCATTTTAACTATATACCCCATATTCCATCCTCTACTGACTTCTCTACTTCACTCCTTGTTATTCCCCTTCTATTGCCCCATCTGCCCACTCCTAGCAAACTATATTATTTTGAATTCCTAAGGAGATCTGTCACTGCTTAGTACCCTCCTCTAAACCCAATCTGGGTTTACAGATTGCAATGTGTTTATCACTGATTTAGTTGCTATTTTCATCATATTAGTCAATACACATCATATTTGTCATTTGAGATCCAGGTTTTATCACTCAATATGATTCCTGGTTCAGTTCATTTACCTGGGAATTTCCTTATTTCATTTTTTTAAAACATGAATTTTTCAAACAAGAATATGTAAAAGGAAGTTACCATGATAAATTTTATCTGGAATCCCGCCTTGGGTAAGATAAACTTGAGTAACTATTGTGTGAGTCCACTTTGGAGTACAGTAGTTGTGAGGAACCATTGGCTGCAGCTTTGACTCTATATGAGAAACCACCACAAAACTGATAATAAATTGGGAAAGAATTTTTCAATGTAACAATAATTTATTGACTTGAGACATTAGTTAGGCAAAAGGTGTTGGAATCACTTCCTATTAATGCCTAAAAAAATAGACAATACAAATGAAATGAGTTTATTTTTAGTATTTAAAAAAAAACAGTGAGAAATATAGGTGGAGATCAAAGTAAAATGCATGCCTAGTGTGTTATAGCTCCTGAGTTGAAACCCAAGTATTTCAATGAAAAATATATTTGATGCACCATTGAGTGGGTAGAGAATGTGAGTTGAACTCCAGTCAAACCAAATAAACAGTTTCATACTGGAAGGCATCATGACAAAAGTAGACAATTGACTTCCACATGTTTTCCTCTGAACAATAAAGGTTCCTACTTCCAAAGTAGATTAATTTGAATGACTTAAGGTGAATGAATATGGAATCTATACATATTTTTAATTACTAATTTTTGATAATAGAATTTTTCAATTTATTCTAATTTTGTGCCACTTCATTTTCTCCTACCTGATTCTTGCCAACTCTATTACCACCTAAATCTTCAAGTCTCTCTCCCATTCAAATTAATACAGCAAGTAAAGAATGCCAAAATAAAACAAAACTAACAACAAAAGATTCATGCAACCAAATACAAATGCAAATTTAAATACAAGATACAAAGTTATAATGTATTGAAAAATCACCAATATCATTTAAAATACAGTCCATTATGAGTCAAAAATAATAATCCAAAATTATTCTTGATCCACATGAAATGTCTGTCTACTGCATGGAGTGAGGATTCTGTATCTTGATATGTGTTCTCTACCCTGTAAGGTACTACTGGGGTAATCTAGTTTTTCCATTTGCTGAATATGTCAAACGGAGATTCCTTCCTGATGAGAGGTGGACGATCTTACATTATTCCAGATCACAGTGCATGGACTCCAAATAATTTTGGCTTGTACAGACCCTGTGCATGTGTCATTCTCTGGAGTACTTCGTATGTGCATCATTTCTACAATGTCTGCGAAGTATGGCTGCCTTGCTGTCATTCCTCCCAGCACCACCGGCATTAGTAATGCTCTAAGATGTCTTCTGCAAAATTTTGCTGAGCCTTACAGAGGAATTCTAATTGCAATATGTGATTTATGATAGGATAGTCCGAGGTCATTTACTTTGCATATTATCCAGACATGGGCCTCTGTATCTGGTCGCATCTACTGTGAATGTTAGCCTCTGTGATTAAGATGTAACAATACACTTAACCTTTCTATTCTCAACTCTTTGACAGCTCCCAGTAGTGCCTGAGTAACTCAAGAGTCTGAGAAACAGATAGCCCAGGCTTCCTGGATAACTGGGTACCCCTGAGCCAGCCCAGGCAGTCCTTCGGACTTCGGACTGTGCTTCTCCACCAAGAGGTTAGCTCCTTTGACTTTGCATAGACTGACAGCCACCCAGCTTTGTATAACCACAGTCAAACTCTCCAGTCCCTCCACAAGTAGGTACAGGACACAACAAATTAAACAGTCTTCTAAGGTATGTTCTCCTGCAGAGACACATTAAGAGTAAGTTAGGACCATATTAGTTCTCACATCACATTATACACAAATTAACACAATACTAATAGATCAATGGGAGGAGGAGTAGAAGACAGGAAATCATTAAACTCAGTGCTGAAATCAATCAAGTGAAAACAAAGAGAACCGTATAAAGAATCAACGAGTCCAGGAGCTGGTTCTTTGAGAAAATCAACAAGATAGATAAACCCATAGCCAGACTGACCACAGAGAAAGTATCCAAATTAACAAAATTAGAAATGAAAAGGGAGATATTACAACAGAAACTGAGGAAATCCAAAAAATCATCAGATCCTACTACAAAAGCCTATACTCAACACAACTGGAGAATCTGGAGGAAATGGACAATTTCCTAGACAGATACGAAATACCAAAATTAAATCAGGACCAAATAGATCATCTAAACAGTCCCATCACCCCTAAAGAAATAGAAGGGGTCATAGAAAGTCTTCCAACCAAAAAAAAGCACAGGACCAGATGGTTTCAGTGCAGAATTCTATCAGACCTTCAAAGAAGACCTAACACCAATACTCTTCAAACTATGCTACAAAATAGAAACAGAAGGAACCCTACACAATTCTTTCTATGAAGCCACAATTACGCTGATAACAAAACCACACAAAGATCCAACAAAGAAAACTTCAGACCAATCTCCCTTATGAACATCGAGGTTGACGGACATAAATGGTTGAAGGGAAATATTTGCTATGCGAACCTACTACATGCAGATATAACAGAGAAACTGATTGATTAGATCATTGTACATAGAATATTTATATTTCATTCTGTATAAGTGCATTTTTGCCACATAATTTCAATTTCATTTAAACTACAAATCATATAACATAGAGAGCTTTATGAAACTGTTGTTCTTTAAAATATCACTGTGAGAGCTGCTACATTTACTTTTTTCTGTCACCACGAAGGGGGCAGTACTTCTGGCATGAGATATTGCAGATACTTCCTTCAGTGATGGTCATTACTACTTATGGATTGTCCCTGGAAATGTGCTATTTTTATCAGGGCTATGCAACTAGATATTTACACGGGTGTGATATGGATAAGGGGTCCTTCTGAATGATTAGAAGCAGTTGTATCAGCAGGTGGAAACTGGTAGATTCTGAATTCAGGTAGTAATCAGTGGTCAGCATGAAGACAGACCCATCCCACCTTGTGCTTCTTTTGCATGTAAGACAAAACTTTTCCTCCTGAAATCACCCATTCCTCTTGGAAAGATTTCTTATCAAAATTGTAAACCTGTTGTAAAGGCCAACCAATCAGCCCAGCTTTTAAAAAAGAAATCCCATTTTTTGTGTTTTTTAGGGACTAAATTACAACTCTAGGAAGAAGACCACAAAGATCACCTGAGCAAATATCCTATGGCAAGCCCCATAGCAACAGCCAGTCTGGTTACAATAGGAGTATAAAGGTAAATGCAGATATGTAAAGACATCCTGCAGAGAATAGACAAATTAGACATACTATTCTTCAGGTGTTTTTGTCCCTGAGTTCAGTTCTTGCACTGTATGCCTTAAATGTGTTTTTTTAAAATATTAACTACCTGAGCAACATGAAAATTCCTCAAGTTTGCTGTAACCCCAATAAAAACACTGAAGCCCTAGATTGGAGGTTCTCACTCTGACATGTGTATCAAGGATGGTGGGAGACCTTGATCTAGAGCTCATAACAAAAACACTTATGTATTTAATTGAATTTAGCTACTTCATGGTCTTTTGGGCTCCCTACTGCTTGGGACTAACACAGTACCTACCACAAAAAAAATTGTATATACCTTGTTCATTGATGTTGAACTTTGCTGTTGATGTTGAGCATTCTACAAACAGCTCATAAGAAAAGCTTTTCCGAGAATTAACATAATTCTGTTTCTAAAGTGTCTTTTCCCCTCTCATATATAGTTACATAAAGCATCTTCTCGAGCTAAAATTTTTAAATCTTGTTCTTCATTATTAATCTTACACAATTTCTTTTATTCATGCATTTTTTATTTGATGCATTTTTTTATTTACATTTCAAAATGATATCCCCTTTTCTGCAGCCCCCTACTCCCCAAAAGCCACATAAGCCCTCTTCCCTCCCCCTGTTCTCCCATCCACCCCTTCCCACTTCCTTATTCTGGTTTTGTCCTATACTGCTACACTGAGTCTTTCCAGAACCAGGGGCCACTCCTCCATTCTTCTTGTACCTCATTTGATATGTGGATTATGTTTTGGGTATTCCAATTTTCTAGGCTAATATCTATTTATTAGTGACTGCATACCATGATTGCTCTTTTAAGACTGGGTTACCTTACTTAGTATATTTTCCAGCTTCATCCATTTGCCTAAGAATTTCATGAATGCATTGTTTCTAATGGCTGAATATTACTCCATTGTGTATATATATACCACATTTTTTGCATCCGTTCTTCTGTTGAGGGATAGCTGGGTTCTTTCCAGCTTCTGGCTATTATAAATAGGGCTGCTATGAACATAGTGGTGCATGTATCGTTTTTACATGCTGGAGAATCTTCTGTGTATATGCCCAGGAGTGGTATAGCCAGATCTTCTGGAAGTGACTTGCCCAGATTTCTGAGGAACTGCTAGACTGCTTTCCAAAGTGGTTGTACAGATTTGCAACCCCACCAACAGTTGAGGAGTGGTCCTCTTTCTCCATATCCTTGCCTACACCGGCTGTCTCCTGAATTTTCAGTCTTCCCCATTTTTTATTGTCTCATATTCAAGATTGCTTATCTCCCTATTATTCTATTCTCATTTATCACATCTCCTCATTTCCCTCCAACCAATCCATGCAGGTCTCCCCAATATCTATCCTCTCATCCAGACCCATTTCTACTCGCATTCCCTTTAAAAAAACAAACAAAATAACTCCCCCCCCCAAAAAAAAAAAACAAAAAGAGCAAAAAGAACTGGTTTTCCAAGGATGTGTCAGCAGAACATCCTCCCTTAGCATAAAATGTTACAGTAAGGCTAGGACAAAAACATCTCAAGAAGGTGGGGAAAAGAAACCACCAGCAATTTAATTGCTACTGAATGAAGTACTAAAAAGGATTTCCTGTGAAGTGTGGCACATTTATTTATTAACCAATATTTTTAAATCTCATGTTTAGAATTTTCTGATGAGTGGATTTAGAACCAAAGCAATTCATAAAAGATGCTTTGTACACAATACCCACTAGTATTAACCCATATTAAAGCTGAGAATGTCCTTTTACTTTTATTACTTTCAACAATAACTAAGATCCTATTGCAGGTTCCTCCTCCAGTCAGTATACCTACTACAGGAAGTAAGTCAAAAAAGTCCTGGGCAGCATGGTGTCCTCCCCTCACAAGCAATTCCTCTTTTCTCTGCCCAGAGAAAATACAGTGAAACTACAAGGACCAAAGTTCCTTTCAGTTTCGAACTTCCCCTGAGGTCAAGCATTGAAGCAACAACTGCCTTCATTAGCAGACAATCAACACTTTTATTTCCTTTTATCATTTTTGTTTCATCCTTTGAATCATGAATTAGCAATTGCTACTGACAGTAAAAATCCTGCTCTTTTTTTCATTAATCACATTTTTTTCAGATACAAATTTAAATATGTTCCTCAAAGACAGATTTGCTCTGTTAATAAAGGGAGTGAAGGGTTCAACTTTCATTCAGGGATTACAAAAGTCAACAGTCCCTTTGCAAGGTTTATAATGTATAATTTCATAGAATTTTCAGGAGATTTGTATGCTGCTGTGGTTCTTTTTTAAACATAAAATTAGATGTGATTCCTTAAATGGAATTTGGATGTCTATCACAGGGCATGCTTTGAATTGTTCCCTGTTCCCTACTTTGTGCTATCTGCCTATACATACCAAAACACAGCAGTGTGAGACAAAACTTTTATAGGAGATACTTGTTTCACTGCCTCATAATTTGTCCTTAAATATTATGCCAATTGCAGGTTATGTGGAGAGTGTGTCAGTTATTTAAGCAATTTTGTGTTTTTTTTCTTTTGGTATTAATTCCTCTCTTTAGACAGAAAGTGGTTTGTTAGGATAGCAGAAGAAACTTCAAAATAGTCTTCTTTTGAACATATTAGGTTATATCAAAGTACAGTAGAAAATTTTGACAGTTAAGTCATATGGAAAGTGCATGTGAAAGACCAGTGGATGGAAAATGATTACTGAGGAATACTGTGTCAAGAGGAATCAGTGATAAGACATCATCATGAAAACAGAAGTCATGAGAAACAGACTTCAGATGCAGAAAGGTGGATTATGCTTACAGAAAAATTGTTCTTATTAAAATATAATTGTACTTGAAAATGTGAATTTATCCTAAATACAAAGTTCCACAATCTCAATGGAATTTGATTGGCAAAATTTGATTGATGAAAGGCTATTATTTCCTTAATAAGTTTAAGGATATTTCATCTTCCAGCATTTTTTCAAAAATATCTTTCCTTTCAAATATATCTCTATTTTCTAATAAACAACCCATATTTTTCATGATTTCTACTATTAAGAATGAGTTTGCTGAAATTGATTTATTTTAGTCTGATTCTCAAAATCATAATACCAAAATTGAATATCAAATTCCTTGAAAATTCACTATCACTTCAATATGTGATGTAGTTGGAGAGGCATTCTGAGAACTGTAGCATGTCTTATGAGCAAGGGGATTTCTTGGGGCTGGAAAAAGAACAATATCCCAGTGCTCATAACATGGGGTGACACTAATTGTGTAAAATGTTCTGTAATTCAATCTAACTTTTTTCTCAATAGTATATCATTTATGTTTTCTCTAATTTTCTCCTGGAGATAAAATTATAGGACATAGTTATATAAACTACTGTCATCTAATGAACGCAGTGATTTCCCTTATATAAGAAGAAATAGTACATATATCTGGGCTCTTGCAATCAATGATCAACCTGAGGACAAGTCTTCAATCACCTCTGAAGGTAATAACACCTTTCAAAATGTTTATATTACATTTTAAGGACGTCAAAATTTAATACTGATATTTTTATTGTCAATAAAAACTCTGTTTCCCATGAGTACTATAAACTACTAACTATACTTGTAGAGAAACAGCATTCAATTAATGTCACCTATACATCTCCTTACCATGGTCTGTGTTTCCAGTCACAGGGAAGCTGAGGCCTTCATTCTCCTGGACCCTTAAGACATTCCAGACATGTGATCCCTTGACATATTTAGAGTAACAATCAATAAAAAATTTCATTTTAAATATAGGTCTTTGCAATTGGGATATTGTTCTTTTTCCAGCCGCAAGAAATCCCCTTGCTCATAAGACATGCTACAGTTCTCAGAATGCTTCTCAAACTACATCAGATATTGAAGTGATAGTGAATTTTCAAGGAATTTGACATCAATTTTGGTATTATGATTTTGAGAATCAGAATAAATAGAATCTACTTGAAAAATTAATTCCAGCAAAACTGAGGAAGATTTTGGGACATCCTTTCCTTCCATAACTTCAGACATTGGGAAATATCACATATCAGTCTAACTATGATTTTAAAACTATATTTATGTGACAGAAGAGTCCCTGACTATCCATGACCCCAGCAATATGGGTCTCTTCAATTTTGGCTCAGAAAAGTTATCTGCTCTATATTTGGAAATAGCAAAGATTTTCCCTAAAGTATATGCTAAGTAATGCAGTGAAGAAGGTCCTAGGGATATTCTCTAAGAAATTATCCTTGTTTATATATTCATAATATATTCAAATTCATTATATCACAAGATTTATGGTGTATACAGGTTTGACTCATGAGGAATAATATTATGCTCTACATACAAGTCAGGTGTTTCCTCATGCTTATAAAGACACAGTTGGGAAACCTGTGTGAATCAGGGTTGAAGGAATTAAAATATTGTTGAGAACGAACATAAACTAGAGCTTTATCTTTTCATAATATATATTAATTCGGGGCATAATCTAGATTTAATTTTAAAAAGCAATGTCTATATTTCCCTCAAACTTCCAAATGTCTTTTTCTTTATTCTAATTTCTCTTCAACTTTGGCAGAAGTGCTGGAATGACTAATGTCTTCTTTAAATGTGTCTTTAGCTGATGAAAGCACTCCTCTCACTACATTGCCTACAGGGAACACATTTTTGACATTTCTCAGTGTTATTGCAAACAAGACAATCTAGAAAGTCAAACAATAAAATAATGTGTCTTAATTGGAATGTTGATCTTATCCACTAAGACCATCAACGTGTCCATTTCTGCATCAAAGCTCAGGCTGAGAAATAATAGATGCACGACATAGTTCATGTTCCTGACAATTTGCTACTCACAGTGGAGCCTCCATCCCCTTGAAGCACCAAACGTGTTTGCATTAGAGGGATAATCTTAGAATGTCACTTACACTGCTCTGGGTAGAAACTCTGTAGCTTTTTCCCATTCCCTTCTCCCCTGGGAAAGAGCTCTATCAGAATTAACTTTCTATTTATTTTTCAGATGCACATTGCTCTTATCATCTCTATCTTCTATCCCAATCTAACATCCTTCCATCTCTGCTTTCATGCTTTAGTTTCATGTCAAGGCCATATATTTGACTGCATATCCTGAATATTAAACCTGTCTGAGTCAAGAGAATATTCAAATATCATCCCAGCTCCATCATTTCGTCAGTCTTCAATTTTCCTGAAACCATGTATGTAATACCACTTGCTTTGTGGATTTTACTTTGAACTTAATTTTCCTTCCAGAGTTCTTCCTCAAAAATTATCTTTGCTGTTTCTATTATTTCCACAATACTCTCTTAGTAATCCTCACTTTCAGATTTGAAACAATGCAGCTTATGTATATTTTATTTTTTTTGAACACTTGAGATCATTTATCTTAAGTGTGTGATTGTCAAAGTCTGGAGTAATAAGCTTTGCCTCCTCTTAGGAGTCTGCTGCTTTTTAGGAGTGGGACAAATGAGAAACTTGAAGGGAGAAGTGAGAACCTGCAGTGTGGATCCCCAGTGTTTTCTTTGGATGCCTTGTGAGTAATGTCTTTTCAGCTGCTGTATTTTGTCTATTTCTTCTAGTGGAAAACATCTTTAAAATCTACTGATTCTTCAGATTTATCCATTTTATACTCTCTCTCCTCTTATTTCTTTTTATTACACTATATATAAAAGAGGAGATCAAGAAAAGCACATTTTTTTTCATTCAATGTCTCAGTCAGTATCCTCCAGAATTTCTTTTCTTCTTGAGGTAAACATGGTTTATTGAATATAATGGAGGAAATCTCAATTCAGAAATTTAAATACCAGAGCCACAATACTTAAGGAAACACTACAGATATAGTTAGTGTTAAACAGAACTTTATGTAAATTCCCCAGATAGCAATCAACTCTAGAATTAAATAAAATCAAATCACAGAGTATGACAGCACATATTAATCCATAGAATATCATAACATAGATTAGTGCACAAATATTATACTGGTTTTAATTCTTAGATACTCTTAAGATGGTTATTCTCCCTTTCAACTTGATGTGATCTAAAATCTCCTGAGAGACAAACTGCTGACATCCTTGAGCAGAGCAGATTTCACAAGTTAATTGAGTTAGAAGAAAATCTCCCTTTGGAGAAGACAAGGTTGAGGATTCTAAGGACTGGCCTCTTCCCTAAAAAATTGGCTTTCTGGGCTCAAGGCAAGAACACTACTATTCAATGTACAGAGATCTTCCTGCACAAATAGAGATATTAATGCAAACATTGTTTTTTAAAAATAATAAATGCTGTCAGACATCCACGGAAAACTTAAACAAATACAACACTACAGCATTGTAGTGTTGCTGGAAATTTTGCTAGTATGAATCAATATTGGAAAGGTATCTTTAAAAATCAAGAAGGCAGAAATAACTTTTAAGCAAGTGTTTAACTTTTCGAGCACTGACAGACGCTGCAGAGAGACTGATCTGCAGTAGCACATCCTGTTTAAGCATAGACATCCTCTTGACTTAGTATGGTATAAATTGATATATTACCACACTTATTTTCTCAGTCCTACATTGAAACAAATTTAGCCACATAGAGATAGCTTCTGAAAGTTCTGCCATAGGATAGAATGACAGGTATTTCCATATGAATTCAAAGCTGCCTTTTTATTTTTGCATTTTTCCATAGCACACAGTGCAGATTGTTAAATTCAAATCACATTTATCAATTACATATTAATTTCCCATTCCCATGTAGAAGTTGACTTGCAGGAAAGCATATTACTAATCAAGATATATTTACATTTAATGGAAAATAATTGAATACATGAACATTTAAATCATGCGCCATTCTAAATTTCTGTATTACTATCATTTCCATATTGAGCAGGCATTTAAATCACCAAGGCTTAAATTTGCATAGAAGATCCTAAATGACTTTTCTGCTTGTGAAAGCAAATACTGTTCTGTAAGAGGATTTCCCACAATCATGTTAGGAATCTCAAGACTACATGGAACTGCCATCATGGTATATAAATATATATACCTCTACACATATGCATACAGAGAGAGAGAGAGAGAGACACAGATAAAGAAAACGAAGAGACAGTCCAACCGACAGAAATTGAGTTATGGAGACAGTGAGAAAAATATTTACACATGATTAAAATAATAAAATCTGGCTAACAGTGGTGGCAAATGACATTATTTGAGCCCTTATGATGGAGAAGCTCATTATTCTCTGAATTCAAAACAAGCACATTCTACAAAGTGAGCTCCCAGTCCAGACAATTTTATCATTTAAGACCCTGATTTAAAAAAAATGATATGCATAATTATCTCATAGGAACATTTCTTTTTTTAAAACATGAGGAAAAACCATCACTAAATGACAAAACTATGCTTTCATAAAACAAGAAATATTATGTTCAGGTTAAGGGTTTTATTTAAATGAACTCTAGGATATTTAAAAATTATACCTAATAAACTAAAATGACATTAATTCAGAACAATGTTAAGGAAGCATCATTTAATCTTTAGTGATTTCTCCTAATACCATTAGAAGTATTTAGTGCTCTTGTACATTCTCCAGTTTGGGTTATATTTTTGACTAAGCACTTTCTTCCCGTTGTATAGAGATATAAAGATGAATATACATCAATATTGTACAGGCACCATTGTGCAGAAAACACTTTGAACTTATTCCTGACCATTTTATACAAGGGATAATTAAGACCATCCTTGTTCATTCCAGCAATAGGACAGTTTAGAGGTTATGGACAACTGCTTTTGTCATCAGCTTTACAAAAGATTTTGAATCTCTGCATCCTGACAACCATGCATGCAAGTGTGACTGGAGGATTGTGCTGATTCAGTAACACAGACTGGGGGTTGAGAATGTGATTATTCATTATGTTATTCTATACATATCAGGTCTTTCACTCTGATGAATCAGATGAGAAAGCTGAGATCACTACCTGGCTTCCTTTGTCCTGTCCTGTGTTGTGTTGGCTGAAGTGCCCTTCACCTTGAGCCTTCTATCTACCTTGTAACTTTAACTCTGTTCTTTTACAGGGTGAACCTTAATATTTCAAAGAGCTGACAATATTGTGAATTAACAGTGTATGGTACTTGAGGGCAGTAAGAAAACCAAGAACTTTTTTGATATAAAAATTTTCATAAAATTAATATTCCTAAGGTAATTAATTTACATTCTGCCTTGCTATAAAGGATGGGAAGGGATAAAATAATTTGAGAGTTAACATACAGAGTATCATCAGTAGGTAGACACAACAGATAATGATGGTTTGCACCTCCCAGTTTCTCAATGGATAGGAGAATCAGTTAAGTATGAGTTTTGACACTTGTATATGTATGATACAGGAAAGCAGATTGCAATGTGGCAATAAGAAACTTAGTAGACACAGTAAAATCAGGTGTAATTGTAGTCAATTTGTGGAAACATGAGGGTTATTTACATGCAGAACTATTGCACAGTGTTACAGAATTATAAAACCTTTTTCTCCTCTTTTTAGTTGATCTATCTTGCATATTGCTATACTGGTTCAGTGTTGTTAGGTACTTGTTACTTTTAAGGTTTTTTAATCTTTCCCAGACATAAAAATGAACTAGAGTATTGAGAAGTACTTTCTTTAAACATTTAATCTATTCGGTCCACTACTCTCCTAATATCGATGAGTCTGTATGATAAGGAAAGTAATATGCACAAATTTTGGGAGGCATTTCTCAAAGAGATATTCACAAGAGTGAGCCATGTTTTATTTTTGTATGTTTTATTGTTTACAGTTCCTACTGGAATTCTATTTTGTTTTTCATTTCAAAATAGTATTGTATTTAATTTTTATTGAAAAATTTTAATACATTGTATCATCGTTATAACAAGAGTGACCCCTGTTTCTACTCCTCTCAGTTCCTCACCATCTACCCTCTCTTTCACATCAGCTCTCTTTCTGTCTCACACTCGAAATGCACACCCAAGAGATGACAACAAAACATATCAAAATGAAATATAATAAGATCAATACCCATAATAATAAGGGTAGACAATGCAACCCAAAAAAGGAAAAGTGCACAACAGCTTACACAAGAATGAGAAACTCTTACTTCCTTTGGCATCTTCATAAAATAACCTAAAGCAATAAAAGGATGTAACTGCAACAAGAAATGTGTGCATACACAAACACGGAGAACAACATAGCAGCTTAAGTTTAGTGTGGAGGAACAGCAGTTCTAAGTCCCTGTTAACTGCAAATGAATTACAATATGCTTAAAGAACATTCATATCTTTAATGTTATGATATATTAATTGTTCTTTAACTGCTTGGATTATCAAGATTATTACAGGTCAAATGAAATCATGCTAAATGAATAGACTCAAAAAAATTTTTTGAAATACTTCATGACTATAAGATGAAGGAACACTTCAAGAAAACAAACCCTTTAGAATATGACTTTCAATATGCATACAGCCTTACTTAATTCACTCTGATACCATTCCATTTCTGTAATTTATGCAGTGGTCCTCAACATTTAAATTGCATCTTTGTATGTACACAAAATTTTAATTATATCCACTGTCTACATAAATTCACTTGAACCTTAATTAAGATGATTAAATGAAATTTTTGAGTTTACAACACTAATGACTCTCAAGCTTTAGAAGATAGAATGCAATGCAATAGGTAGTTTATGTAGGAGAAAAGGTAAAGTTTCAATTCTCGTATTATCAGAAACATCATAAAGAAAGCTAGATTGGAATACACTCCAGGCTCCTATGTGCCTCTAATATGCACAGTGAGACACTACAGCTTTCAACATGGGGAGTTCAGGAACAGTAACTCAAGTGTCTGACAAAGTAAAATGTCACACCTCAGTAAGGCTGAGAACTAGGGAACAGGTGCTACAACCTTCAAAATCCCAAAGACAATATAATTTTAAAAATAAATGTCAACTTCACTGAAAAATTAAGCAGTCCATTTATTAAATCTAAAAATACTGCAACATCAAGTATTTACTGCGTTTGTAACAAAAATAAAATTGGCAGCCCCCTTTTTGCATTACTACTTACTAAGTGACGAACTTGGGCAAAACCTCTTAAAACAATGAGCTTAAAACAAGGGACACTGTTCCTCAGCTCATTTCACACAAAATTCAAAAGCAACTGACAATGTGAATCTCTACCCTGGAAGTGAAAGGCAAAAAAAGACATGGCCCTACCTACCCACAGATACGAAAAACCTCTGATTAGGTCACCATCTGTAAATCAGAACAAATCTCATAATTCCAGAACATCCTAATACTTAAAAGTGAGGTCTTTTCAGCTACCCTTTCTAAAAAGTCAAGTGCAAGCCTGCAAGTGAATTCACAGGCACAGAGGATCCGTGTTCAAACTTGAGCGTTCAATGAGTCTACACCACGATGTGAAGGGCCTACACTCCAGTGTTTTCCTAGTTAGTCAAGAGAACCCTAAAGAAAAGTCCTGAGTCTGTTTCAGTGCTAAATCCTAAAGTAGCATGTTTTCCAATGGTTTTAGCTTAGCTCAAAGAATTTTTATGATATTAAGAAAAGCTTCAAGCATTTTCCCCTTTTAAATTTGCACAGATATTTATTTACAGAGCAGGGATTTTTTTTTTTTTTTTTTTTTTTTTTTTTTGCAGTCTTCAATCGTGACTAGGTAACATCATTAGGCAAGTATGCCAGTTTATAAGAAATTTATTCAGAATTCTAAAAATAACAATTGTTGTGCTCCTCAAGAAGAGGTGAGTGATCATTGCTGTCAGTAGCCCCTGTGCCTCAGTTACTCAGAAGCAGTTCTGTTGCAGTCTCTATATCCCATGATTTTGAAGACAAGGTCACTATTACTGCAATCCTATCAAAACTCATAACACAGAAGTTTTCTTTTTTCTTTTTCTTTTCTCTCTTTTTTTTGTGTAGTGTGTACTAAAAAGAGGTGCGCCCACATACACGTGTGCCCAATGTTGAGATACTTTTCTTTATATTCTCAAATAAGTTGGAAATATTCAAAATATTGGACAGTTTACCACTATTGTTCATACAGATTTTTAAAGGAAGGTTGCTTGGTAACACTAATATTTAGTTATTGAAAATTATAAACCATGTTCCTGGGCTTTACTTTCTGCCTGTAGAGTCAGAGCATGTTGTCTGTTTAGAGGTAGAGGAGAGAAAGATGACAAAAGTCAGGCAATACCTTTGACCTGGTAGAACCTAAGGTCTTTTTTTAGTTTTTAGTTTTTTTTTTTTTTTTCCGAATTGGCTCCAGACACTTACTGGACATGTATACAGCATGTGGATTCATATCTTTTACCTGATTATGCCATCACCAAATTTGATATTAGCCATTGGGAATTAGAACCATCCATGAGCTTTATATGATCTGGATTTCATAAGCAAGATTGCTATGGTTGTTCTTTTTCATTTATTGTGAAAATATCCATTCTGACGTATTTTCTTTATTGTTCTCCTGCTTGTTTGATTTTTATTTTTGTTTTATTTCTCAACTTGTAAGTTTAGTTCATCAAAAGAAAGAAGCTCTGACATTTATCCTTGTTTTATCTATATTTTGGCAAACAATACTAAAAGTTTAGATTTAGTAAAAAGTATCCTGATGGAAATACTTTTTGAAAATTTGCATTTGACAGTTTGTCATCTTAACAAGTCCTAAAAAGGTTCTGTTTTGTTCGGAATATGGCGGTACTTTTACTCCCAGGTTCTTGAACTAGATAGTCAGCAGATTCTGTGAGACTCTTTGTGGGAGGTGTATGGCCAGTCTTAAACCCCTGATCCCATAATTTTACTGAAATCCCAATTTATAGCTGGAGCATCCCTTAATATTCGCTTATACTCTGAAAGGATTTTGCATACTTTTTTCTTTTTTCATTTTTTTCCTGATCCTATGCCTAACATTTATTATAAAACATATAGAGCATATGGGAAACTTCAAATTCAAAAATGATGTAAATGTATGGAATCAAATATGTTGAAATTATAAAGAGGCAACTAACCTATATAAATGAATTAAAACATTTTTAGATTTTTATTTCTGCTGATGGCATTTAACACTATGGAAAAAACTTAAGTATCTG